>NW_011494834.1:375403-382909 GCF_000754665.1 Bison bison bison
GTGAAAGTGGAGAGTGAAAAAGTTGGCTTAAAGCTCAACATTCAGAAAATGAAGATCATAGCATCCGGTCCCATTACTTCATGGGAAATAGATGGGGAAACAGTGGAAACAGTGTCAGACTTTATTTTTGGGGGCTCCCAAATCACTGCAGATGGTGACTGCAGCCATGAAATTAAAAGACATTTACTCCTTGGAGGAAAAATTATGACCAGCCTAGAAAGCATATTGAAGAGCAGAGACATTACTTTGCCAACAAAGGCCTGACTAGTCAAGGCTGTGGTTTTTCCAGTGGTCACATATGGATGTGAGAGTTGGACTGTGAAGAAAGCTGAGCACCAAAGAATTGATGCTTTTGAACTGTGGTGTTGGAGAAGACTCTTGAGAGTCCCTTGGACTGCAAGGAGATCCAACCAGTCCATTCTAAAGGAGATCAGCCCTGGGTGTTCTTTGGAAGGAATGATGCTAAAGCTGAAACTCCAGTACTTTGGCCACCTCATGCAAAGAGTTGACTCATTGGAAAAGACTCTGATGCTGGGAGGGATTGGGGGCAGGAGGAGAAGGGGACGACAGAGGATGAGATGTCTAGATGGCATCACCAACTCGATGGACATTAGTTTGAATAGACTCCGGGAGTTGGTGATGGACAGGGAGGCCTGGCGTGCTGTGATTCATGGGTTCGTAAAGAGTCAGACATGACTGAGCGACTTAATTGAATTGAACTGAACTGAACTGAAGAGACTTAGCATGCATGTAACTATATTTTAAGTTAACTATCCCAGCTTTTAGCAACTTTAAGTCTTGCCTCACTTTGTCATTCCTGCCCCCAACAAGTATCAGGTTCTGGGGTGCATTATATTTTGCCAAATTAATAAAGAGTAAAGTGGTTGAATTGGTAAGACCCAAGGCATATTTTTGATGTGGCCAATAATTCTTGAGTGCTAACTATATGCCAGGCATTACTTCCTGTGCACTAAAAATCCATTGGTAAAATAGAAAAAGTCCCTGTACTCAATAATCCAGTCAGGAAGACAGACAGTGAACAAAATCAGCATTAGGTGCTATAAAGACAACTGGGAAAACAGGATAGGGAGCGATGTCCTGAATTTCTTTTTCATTGGATACATATTTTTAACTTTAATATTCAGAAAGGGTTTCTCTGGTGAGGTAACAATTAAAAGCTCAGATGTGAATTTGAAGGTGAGGAGTCAGCTGTCAGACGTCTACAGGCAGGAGCATTTCAGGTGGGAGGAGCATTTCAGGTGGGCGGAGCAGGATGACCAAAGGCTGGAAGGCAGAAGTGCTCTTGGCATGTTTGAAGAAGAGCCAGGAGAGGAAGTAAAAATGCAGAACCACATTTGCCAATCTCTGAAGCGATCTTATCTGCTAATACCTCTTGAGGAAGCAAGTCACACAGCCAACCTCAGAATCAAAAGATTAGAAAATCGACTCCATCTCTTTAGTAGGAGAAACTATAGTCACATGGCAAAGGGAATAGACAGAAAAACAGGTGAAAAATTGAGATTATCTATAATAATATTTATTCAAATCCCTAATTATTCACTTAGAGTTAAAAAAAAACAGGAATTAAGAGATGAATGATCTTTTGAGCACTTTCCTTTAAATTATTAACGCAGCAAATTGTTGTTCAGTAATTCATTTGCCTCCAACTCTTTGCGACCCCATGGACTGCAGCACGCTAGACTTCCCTATCCTTTACAATCTCTCAGAGTTTACTGTCTCCCAGAGTCCCATGTCCATTGAGTCAGTGATGCCATCCAAACATCTCATCCTCTGTCGCTCCCTCCTTCTTCTTCTGCCCTCAATCTTTCCCAACATCAGGATCCTTTCCAATAAGTTGGCTATTTTTATCAGGTGGCCAAAGTATTGAAGTGTCAGCTTCAGCATCAGTCCTTTCAATGAATAATTAGGGTTGATTTCCTTTAGGATTGACTGGTTTGATCTCTTGCTGTCCAAGGGACTTGCAAAAGTCTTCTCTCGCACCATAGTTTGAAAACATCAATTCTTGGACGCAAAGTACCTTGCTTGATTTTTTAATATTAAATTCCTCTTACATTCTTAGGAGAAAGTCAATTTGTTCATTATGTACATGATACTTAAGTATTTATGCTTTTGTTTTGTTTGTATGTATTTGGGCTTTTTAAGTCACATGAATGAATAGTAATAAGCAAGATTAGCCTAGAAATTTCTTCTTACATTGCCTAGTTTGCTCTGATATTGAGACTATGAAAGTAAATTGGAAAATATCCCACCTCCCATTTTTTACTTATCTATGGATAAATTAGTTTCAGACTGGACTTTGTTTCTTGAAATGTTGAAGGCATTTGGTACTATTTTCTTTGTGGGGCAGTTTTAAATGCTGATTCAGTTCTTTAATAATGTAGGACTAGTAAGACATATCTTCTTGTGTTAGTTTTGATAAGCTATATTTTTCTAGGACTTCTGTAACTTTCATATGGTTATAACTGTTTATAATAGCTTTTCATTATTTCTTAGTGTCTGTAAGAGGTATAGTGATGTTCTCTTTTGAAATTTTTGTTGTTTTATTTTGCCCTTTCTTTCCTTTTTTTTTTTTTGGTAAGTCTTGCATTAGGTTTATCACATTCATCATTTTTTTTTAATTGGGCTTTTATTGTACATTTTTACATCAGATTTTATTCCTTTACTTTCTGTGCTTATTATTTATTTTCTTCTACTTTCTTTGGTATCATTTTGCTTTTGATTTTATTACACCATTATATGAGTAATTCCATCATTAATTTTCACCATTCTCTTTTTGTAATACATGAATTTAAAGCTGAATTCTTTAAATTCTGCCTTAGCTTCATCTTTTAAAGTACAAAGTATATTTGTGTTAGTAAGATAGGATGGGCTGTTAATCCAAATATCAGGGGCTCAGCACAGTAAAGATTTATCTTCGACTTATGTATGAGTCTAATGTGGGTCAACGAAAACTCATGGCCCAGTCTTCTCCAGGTGGCCACTCAAGCATCCAGGCTCCTTTTATCTTATCAGTATGCCCGCCAAACCTCCTTCTATGAGAGAGTCATTATGGAAGAGAACTTAAGAGTAGGTGGGATTTATGGCTAGTTATCAAAGTGGCATGTATAACTCCTACCTCTATTCCACTGATAACTGATCCGATCACTATAGCTGCATGACCAACTACCCCCAAACTTAGTAGTATGAAATTACCATTTTCTTATGTTCACAGATATTGTGGGTCAGGTATTCTCACAGGGTACATCAGCTTGTCTCTGGCCCCCAAAGTCTGTGGCCTCGGTTGTTAACCCTTGATGGCTTCAAAGCTCAGGACTGAAACTATGACTGTCTTTGTGCATATATCTGGCTGTTGCTGCTGACTGTCAGCTGGAACTGTCACCTTTCCATGTGGTCTGGATTCTTCACAGCATAAGACTCTCCAATCGGACCTCCAGTTGGGTCACACTGAAGACAAGTGACCAGAGAGAGAGTTAAGCGGAAACAGAGAAAGTCTTTTTTTTTTTTTTACTTTGCCATGGCAGTTACTCATCATTGTTTCTCCTGCATTTTAATAGTTATAAATGGGTCATTAAAGCTGATTCCAATTCAAGGGGTGGGGACATAGACATATCAGTTGGAAGAGTGTCAACTGATGTACAGAAATGTTTAGAACACCCTCATAGTCAGTTACCTGGCCTTTTAAGTGTAGAAGAATTTGACAAGTGCTATTTTCTTACATGCTCAGAAAGAGGAAGATTAAATAGAATTTGATGAATACATCATAAGTAGATAAAGCAGCATATTTCATCATTTATTAACAAACCATTATGAGATCCTCTTTGACTGACATTTTAACATTTCAGGTATGTTTTTAAAGGTATGTGTATGGGTCAGCATTTTGTTTTTCTCTGAAGAGTAAAGAGTAAATATTTTAGGCTCTGTGGGCCACTTATGGTCTTTGTAACAATTTTTTCTTTATTTTTTCACAACTCTTTTAAGATATAAAAACCATTCTTAACTCACATTTCCTTCAAGAGCAGACCACAGGCAGAATTTGGCCCAGTTTGCTGGCTCCCACTCCAATTGATTGTTCTATATATAACTATTAGGTCATATATTGTCTATATGACTAATCTATTAGTCTATGTATGACTAACAGACCATATATTGCCAATTTATTTCTATTTGTAGACCTATTAGTTTTGCTTTATATATTTTGAGGCTTTATTATTGAGAACTGTTATATAAGCAATTTCTGCTTAATATCCCCATGGAAATATGCCCATGGAAAAATGACATTATGTGCAAAAACACTAATCTGGAGTGTTGTTTAGTTACTAAGTCATGTTTGGCTCTTGCAACCCCATGGACTGTAGCTTGCCAGGCTCCTCTCTCCATGGGATTTCCCAGGCAATAATATTGGAGTGGATTGCCATTTCCTTCTCCAGAAGATCTTCCTGACCCAGGGATCGAACCTGCATCCCCTGCTTAGTAGGTGAGTTCTTTACCACTGAGACACTGGGGAAGCCCCTGTAACTATCTATATGAATATAAAGTAACATGATAGGATACAAAAAATGTTCAAAACACTACTTTTTAATCACCAAAGAAACTGGTTTATCAATATTTGTTAACCAATATCTTTTTTGCATAAATAACAGTTTCTTTTAGCACCAATAACATCTCAGGTAAACATTCATTACCTTTGTTGACACTCTGAATGCTTTTCAAAATGTCTACCTTTATAGCACAAAAACAATGTTACAGATCAATATTTACTGTGAATATTGGTACAAAAATCCTAAATAAAATATTAGCAAGCAACCTTCTGTACCATATTTGGGACATAATATATTAATATAATGATCAAGTGGGCTTTATTCTGGTACTGCAAGAATGGTTCAGTACTGTTATTCATTAGTATAATGGACCACATTAATAAATCTCAAGAGTAAAGTTACATGATTATCTCCATAATGATTTGGAAAGCCTCTTTTTTTAAAAAAAATTAAAGCTCAAGAAAATAGAAATTGACAGACATTTCCTTAGCATATGCACCCCCTCACATACACACACATTTCTATTATTTATATTTAATCTATAGTAATATTAACAATATTCTGGTAACAGGAAACTAGAATAGTAGAAATTTGAAAAAAAAATAGAAAATCTATCTCTCATTCAAATGATATGATGGTATTTCTGGAAACCCCTAGAAAGTCAATGATAAACTGAAAAAAATAAAAGAACCCAGTAAAGTATCAGGATATAAGATTAACCTAGAAATCAGTTGATTTCACATAAGCAAAAATAACTGTTTAGACAATATAATGGAAGATAATCAGTATTTAAAATAGGTTGATAAACTTTTTAAATGTGGGAATGTGCTTAGAAAGAAATGTGTAAAAGTTATCTACAAGACACAAAAATAGATATGAGCAAAGAAAAAAAGCATCCCTTGTATTTGGATATAACTGAGAGCCATAAAGATGTCAGTTTGCTTAATTTATAATTGTAATGTGATCCCAATAAAAATACCAACGAATATTTTTTTCTGGAGTTAGAAAAGTTGATACCAAAGTTCATATGGAAAAATAAGCATACAAGAATAGCTAGGAAAACATAGAAAAGAAAAGCTAAGAGAAGGGACTAATCTTACAATATGTTAAAATATATTATTAATCCTCTGTAGTTAAAATAGTTTGGAACTCACATCTGAATAAACAAACATTATGGAATAGGATAGCAAGTCTGGATATAGACCCAAGTACACATGAAAATTTAATATATGATAAAGATGGTATCTAAAATTACTGGGACACAAGTTAAGTTTTTACTCAGTGGTGCTGGGGTAAGTGGATAGCCATGTGGAAGAAGATAAAAGTAAGTCCATATCCCATACCACACACAAGAATAAATTTCAAAATGATATAAAGTCATGCAATTACTAGAAAGGGTAATTTTCTCTACACCCACACAATCTAACTATGACTTAAAACCCAGATTTGATAAGATTTAACAAAGCTGTATTGCTGTCTTCTGGCCCTTAGAGAGAAGTTACTACCTTAACTGAACTGCTGGTCCCCTGTGTATAATGTGTTGTTTGCTCCCAGCTTCTTTCAAGATTGTCTCCTTGCCTTTGGTTTTCAGCAGTTAATCTATGATGTGCCTACTTCCATACTGTAAATTCCTTTCAGACTCAAACCTACCATATGTAATAACTATTAATTACAGACAAAATAAAAAAAATAGACAAAGTTACTTAAGAATCATGAATAACTTACTCAGGATTTTTTGAGGAGTGTGAAGACTTGAAAGAAGAGGCTCACACACAGCAAGTTTTCCCCTTGTACAGCTTTTATGTGAGAACAGGCCAAAACAGTCACCAAGTAGGGTGGGTAAAACTCCAATATCCATAGTGTGTATAGACTATAGAACAAAGAACAGAAGTCCAGGCAATTTCAGCTGCTGGGAAGTCTGGAGAGAGTCCTGAAATAAAGTCAGAGTAGAGTAATTTTCAAATTTTGTGAGTGAACTCTGGCTAAGTCTTTGGCTGGCCCTTGAACTATGCATACAAGGAGAGGAGAAGATGGGACAGAAAAAAGTATTTAAACATATAATTGCCTAAATTTTGTTTTTCAAATTCAAGAAACTCTGCATTTGCTTTTGATCCTGCTTCTAGGAATTTACTCTAAAGATGTATCTCTAATAATATGAAAACACTTACATATAAAGCTATTAATTATAGCATCATTAATAATTTAAAATATTGGATGCATCTTAATATCAATACACTGGATATTATTTGAACAAATTTTGAATGAATTTCACCAAGTGATAGCCAGTTTTTTTTAAAGAGCCAGACAGTAATTTTTGGCTCATACTGTCTCTGCTTCAGCTACTTACCTCTGTGGCTATAACAGTCATAAACAATGTATAAGCAAATGTTCATGGCTGTGTGTCAATAAAACTTTATTTACAAAAACAGATAAATGGTAGGATCAGATTAAGCCAGTGGGTCATAATTTATCAAGCTCTGATTTACATACTGGAGTACTATGCATCTATTTTTAAAGAAAAATTGACAGTCTCTCTGTAAACACATGGAATAATTGTCAAGAGGCCCAATAAAAAGGGCTTAACAAAGGACCATTTGAGTATTAAAATAATGACAATAATAGATTACAACACAGAATAAAATACATACAGAAAATGAATGAATGAATGGCAAGGAAAGAAAGCCTCTTTCTTACAGTAGAATGCCAACAAATGAATATGAAAGAATGATATTAGAAATATCACTATTTCTTATGGCTATTATAGTAGTCATAATGATAGTTAAATCAGACAAGAATCATCAGTGGATGCTAAAACTAGGATGCGTAAAATTTGGTAAAGAACAAGGTATTTATTTTTGTAGATCCGATATACCACCCTAAAAATTACTAATTACAGTGGGAAAATAATAACTTCACAGTAGAAGCCATCAGAGTACCATCTTAACCA
>NW_011494834.1:383056-383287 GCF_000754665.1 Bison bison bison
GTCTACCCCCATAACCAGAACCTGCCTACTTTACTACTTTGTGCTCTTACCTACATCTCTGACTTTACGGGAGGCTGTCCCCCACCACCTCTTTCGGAGAAGGAGTTAACCTAGAGCTCCAGTCAATAAAAACTCTTGGGTGTGACAAGAGTGTTTTAACCTACAAACTCCTCTGAAGGTTCTCTGGCCTGCCTGACAGGCTCCTCCGACCACATGTGATTGCTCACAGCC
>NW_011494834.1:383387-392029 GCF_000754665.1 Bison bison bison
TTGGTAAAGAACAAGGTATTTATTTTTGTAGATCCGATATACCACCCTAAAAATTACTAATTACAATGGGAAAATAATAAATTCACAGTAGAAGCCATCAGAGTACCATCTTAACCAAGTAATCAAGGTTAACAATACAAATGATGGACAAAATGACATTGTATGTTTCTTGATGAGCTTCACTGAGGAGAGCATATCATTTTTATAGTATTCCTACCCAAAATGTATTACTTCAATCTAAGGATAAAGCGGTGTCAGATGAACTGAAATTGGGAGACATTTCACAAAATAATTGACCTGTACCTTCAAAATACCAATATCATGGTGAAGACACTCAGAGAAACTGTTTCAGATCAGAGGAGACCAAAGAGATGGCATGTGAATGAAGTGCATGAACCTGGATGGGGCCCTGAACCAAACAAACAAAATTGCCAAAAAAGACTTCTTGGAGCAATTTGCAAAATTAGATTAAGTTCTGGAGGTTATACAAGAGAATTGTATAATGTTAAATATTCTAGTTTTGATAGCTGTACCTGAATATCTTTGTTCTTAGAAAATTCACATTGAGGTGTGTGCATGCGTGCTAAGTCTCTTCATTCATGTCTGACTCTTTGCAACCCCATGGACTGTAGCCTGCCTGGTTCCTCTGTCCATGGGATTCTCCAGGCAAGAATACTGGAGTGGGTTTCCATTTCCTTCTAAGGGAGATTCCTGACCCAGGGATTGAATCCAGGTCTCTTGCTCTGCAGGCAGATTCTTTACCACTGACCACATGGGAAGCCCAACACGTCAAGTTGCCATCTTGCAACAGCAGAAGGTTCTCAATAAAACTTGCTACTTCTCAACAGAAAAATCTACATAAATGTGATTTTTGATGATGCTTCATCAATTGCATTTGGAATGGAACTCAACTAAATGCACATCATTTTGTTAAAAATGTTTTTAGGTTGAGTATGTAAATATTAGCTTATTGCTTAGAAATCATGTCAAAAAATGCTATAATGAGAACTCAGTACTTTCTATAAAGTTTGGATATTGAAGGAAACTGGAAAATTATCACTAGGGGATGCTTGTGTTATGACCATATTTTCTAAAAAATTAAACATTGTATCACTATGAAGTTGTTGGTTTACAAACTCGGGAGTTCCTCCAGTGAAATCTGAAACTGGCTCCCCTACACAGAAGGCAAGGAGACTGAAGAATGCTCACACCACTCAATTGCTAAGTGCAGGATTAATAACCAAGACTTGTCTTGGGGGGACTGCAAGATGAGTAGATCTTTGCATCCACCTGCAAGCATTTCAAACATTTACAGAGAGAACTTGACCGGGCTCAGTCACATATACAGTCCAGGTGATCTCAAGAACACATATGATCTCATGGCTGTGTCCTTGAAACAGGTCTAAGTGTAGGTGCTTTCACACATTCCAAGGACAGGAAAGCCCAGGTTCAGTTTGAGGATCAATTGGGCGTCATGCCCTCTTAGGGATCTCTTCTAATAGAATGACCTTCCTTATCTCCGTCACCAAAATTAGTAATTAGAAGTGGAGCGATTCTGTAAACAAAAGAACACACAAACTAAACTGAAATATGTAACATTTCCTCAGATGCCAAGTGATGGTAGACAAATAATTTGTTATCAACTCCTGGAAAGAGGGCAGTTCATATTACTGGTGTTATGTGGTAGGAAAAAATGTCAAAAACTGTCACCTCCAATTACTTGGAGGACAGTGTACCTAATGAGGTGCTAATCATAAAGAAGAATTGAAAAAATGAATGTTCATAGCAAATCTTGGTTACTATTGGCTGTATTTGGCAATTTGACAAGAAAGAGATGATCTCTGAACAGTATTGGAAAGTTTGCGAGCAAAATTGAAAAAGAATAGAGTCCTGAAATTCAGAGACCTGTACAGTTAAAGGTTTCCCTGGTGGCTCAGACAGTAAAGAATCCACCTGCAATGCAGATCTGGGTTCAATCTCCGGATCGGGAAGATCCCCTGGAGGAGGGCATGGCAACCCACTCCAGTATTCTTGCCTGGAGAATCCCATGGACAGTGGAGCCTGGTGGATTATAGTCCATAGAATCATAAAGAGTCGGACACAATTTAAGCAAATTAACAGGCACGCACGCATGCACATCAGAGTTAAAGAGGTTGTTGTTGGTTTTCATCCCCAAACAATAAAACTATAAAATTGAGAAATTATTTGAGCCCCCAAAGATCTATACCTCTCAGTCTCACTTTAAGGATCAAGTCAAAGTTGTGGCCATGAGGCTCACTGTTAAAATCCTGATGGACTTAGGTGGCACAGAGTAAATCCTTTCAAGAGAAGGAAATGGCTGAGAGTGTGGGGCTCCCACTGCACCCTGATCTGTGCGAGGTGTCTGCATTTATAAAAGACAGTGAGGGAATAGGAGAGTCATGGGGGTGAAGATGTAATGAAATGTGGCAAATCCAAGAAATGTGACTAGAAAAGAATGGATATAACCACTGGTACATGAAACTTACTGAAATCAAATGGAAATAAATTTTTTAATTTTCAGAAATTTATCTGTCAAAGGAACTATAAGTCCACAATAGAGCTCAACCTTTAAGCTGCTGCCTCTTTGAAGACTCCCAGCAATTCAGGTGAGTGGCATCTGTGGCATCTGAGTTATATGTATTAACATTTATATATTTTTGCTTTTATTAGTAGATTCTCTAAATTTAAGTTTTGCTTGCTTGTTTGTTTCAACTGTTGGTGAATTATTAGGCTGGTATTCTCCACTTGAAGATTACATATTGTAAATAAATTTCATTCCTATCTTTCTCTAATAGGATTTAGAGATTTAAAATTACATTCAACTTTTTAATGCCTTCCATTAATTTTGACAAAGGTGGAGACAGAAATCTCTCATCCAGTTCCATTTATTCAACATTTCTTCATTTCCCCTCTTGAATTAAGATGTATTCTTTATCATATCATAAAATCTTTAATATATTGAAGTATTTCACTGAACTTTCTCTTATATTCTTTGAATGCTTCTATTTTGTTAATATGAATCTATTTGTTGTGAACAAATAATCAAAACTTATTCAATGTTTAATAGAGAAATATCCTTTCATTCCTTTTTTAAAATGAATTTTCTTACTTTTTTCACATCTATTCTTGGAAAAAATAAATAGTAGAGAAAAACCTGTCCTTAGAGGGAAAGACAATATTGAAAATATTACATTCCACTCGATCTATAAATTTTAATATCAGTTTCATCATACTCTCAATAAAATTCATTGTATAATTTGAGTTAGGTCTTTGACTCATCTTAAAATTAGGTCTTAGTAAACTTTTACAATTTTCTTTACATAGGTCTTACAGTGCTTGGTTACATTTATTTCAATTTATTTTACGCTTGGTAAAGCTTTTATTATATTTTGACTGGCTATTGCTAGTATATAGGAAAGCTACTGAAGTTTCTATGCTTACCTTTATAACATAACATTGTTCACATAACATTGTTCCAAACATATTTCTTACTCTGTAGTTCTAATAATTTTCAGCTAAAGATCTTGAAATTTTTATGGTAGACAAGTATACCATCTGTAAACTAATAGATTTATGTTCCTTTTTAAATATTTCCTTCATTTATTTATCATGTTTTATTTAACTTATTATAAAAGTTCTTAGCTAATAATTAATAGTAATGATGGTAATATCTTTGTCTTATTCCTTACACTTACATAAACATGTCCAGTATTTCCCCATGTTGGTTTTGTCTGAAGTAGATCTTCTTCACCATGTTAAAGAATGTACCTGTTTACTAAGCCTTTATGAAAAAGAAAAAATCGTCAAGAAAAGATGGAATTTTATCAGTTGTGCATTTTGGATCCACTGAGATGACAATAAGTTTTGAATTTCAGACTTTTCTTAAAGGATCTTAGAGTTCATTTAATTTTCCACAAATATATTGGGTCATTTTATAGCAAAACTTGAGGTCTAGGCTGCATTTGAATGTGTCCGGTGATGGGAAACTAACTAGTTACCAAGTAACTCCATCCATTCTTGACATGTCCCCATTTACTGAGCCTGAGTGACATTGATCCATAGACCACCCATCTTCTCAACAGTCTTCTGACTACTTCCAAATCATACATCTGCTCCTCAGTCCACATAGTTCAATCTTACTGATAAATGTCATATAATGCCCTTGGCCAGTAGTTTACTGAAACTATTTTAATAATTCTATTAAAAGAGATTAATTTAGTCAAACATGACTTGTTCTAAGTGAAATCATGGTAATCACAAGTGCTTCCAAAATACCCATATGATAATGTTAGAATTTTAGATAGCTATGTTAAGCTCAAAGAAAATATTAAAATAGGTCACTATTTTAACTTTTTGTTGTAGCTTTTTAGTGTTCGACTCTGTTGTGATGCCATGGACTGTAGCCGGCCAGCCTCCTCTGTGCATGGGATTTCCCAGGCAAGAATACTGGAGTGGGTTGCCATTTCCTCCTCTAGGGGATATTCTTGACCCAGGGATCAAATCTGCATCTCCTGCCTTGTCAGGCAGATCCTTTACCACTGAGCCACCATTTTAACTCTACTGCTTTTAATACTTAATATAATAAAGTTTTAATATCTGCAGTAGAGATTTAAATATAACTGTTACAGCCCTTTCACTTAAAAATAAAGCAACTGAGGTTCGAAGATCTGGTATCACCTGCAACTATTTCACTCAAACCAGAATTTACAGAGGACTTTGTTCATAGATCAGGCCTTCTGAAGCTTCCAGGGTTATTGTTGGTTTGTTTGTTTCTTTCCCCTGTAGATTCTCCCCCCTAAATTCTATGTGCATGAGAAGACAGGGCTCTGGGTCTCCACGTTTTGAATTATCTACATGAATTTCTGACTAAAGCATTATTTGTAGCTGTTGGTCAACTAACCTCAAAGCATTTCCCAGAAAAGCTCTTGTGCCAGTGGCTTCTCATCAATAGTAGCATCTGATAAACAGCAACTGCCTAAAGTCTTCCATGCAATGCCTTCTTTTTGAGTCATTAGGCATCTACTAAGGTTTTCTCAACCTTTTGTCCCTGATGCCACTAGAAATATCATTTTCTTTCCCTTTGGGGTCTTGGTTTGAGACCTTCTAGAGGGCAGCTCTTCTTCTTGATTTTTCAAAATACTGTGTTGCATTAAAATCAATCAATCAAACAAACTGCATGTATGTATAATGAGGTGAAAGTCCTCTCTTAATGGCATCCCACCCTTTGCCCATTCAGACACACAGCCTGCCTTCATCTCCACATCTCAGACCTACCACTTGGTGTTCTTTTTTATTAATATCATAAACATATGACGTACATACAACATAAAATTGCATAGCAATGTTTTAAGCTCTGTGAAATGGTTCAACCAACCATTTTTTACTTTTTTCTTTAACTTCATTCCCCAATTTTCTTCATTACTCCAGATATACTACTCAACAATGCCTCACTTGATTAAAAATATACATTAATTGGTTGGGAGGTCATCTTCTTTTTAATGTAACTGAAGAGATAACTGCATCAAAAAGTGAAAGTGAAGTCACTGAGTTGTGTCCAACTCTTTGTGGCCCCATGGACTGCAGCCTCCCAGGCTCCTTCGTCCATGGGATTTTCCAGGCAAGAGTACTGGAGTGGGTTGCCATTTCCTTCTCCAGGGGATCTTCCCGACTCAGGGATTGAACCCAGGTCTCCCTCATTGTAGGCAGACATTTTACCCTCTAAGCCACCTGGTGGCTGAGGAGATAACTGCATAGGTAAGGATAAAATGCAGAGTTAGAGACTGAGGAGTGCTTTGTAATTATATCTCTGCTTACTGGTTAGTGAAAGAGGCAGAGAGAAATTAGATATCCTTTCTGAAATTATACAGTTTCAGTTAGTGGAATGGTTAGAACAAGGCTTTCAGGCTTCCAGTCAAATGCTCTTTCCACTTCATCAGATCATTAAACTCTTTCAGAATCCTCTAATCCTTTGTCCATCACCTTCTCCCTTCTGTGAAAACAGCCCCGGAATTTTTTTTGGTCTGGTACTAACTACATTTCAAATAACGGAGAAAAGCATGTCTTATCTTGCAAAATGATAAATTTATATCACATTATAAGTTTACTGTAATAATTTTTTCAGTGTGAAGGTTGCTACCTGAGAATGAAAAACAGTGTTATAAGAAAAGGCACAAACAGCTCAACTAACTATGACAACACCATTAATTCTGTCTCAATTTTTGTTTTCTAAGTTAAAGACTAACACTTAAACTAACACCACCAGTCGTTTCTAACTTTTCTTCAGCTCACAGAATTTGAGTCAGTTCAAAAACATTTGATTACTCACCCCACTAATGTTTTTTTTTTTGCCCTGCTGTGACTTCATTTGCGGCACTGGGGGTTTCTGTCTAGTCGGGGCGTCTGAGCTTCTCTTGTAGCATAGAACACAGGCTCTAGAGCGTGCGGGCTTAGTAGTTGTGGTGGTTGGGGTCTCTACTTGCTTAGTTGCCCTGTGGCATATGGTATCCTAGCTCTCTGCCCAGGGGTCAAACCCCCATTTCCTGCATTGAAAGGCAGTTTCTTCACCACTGAACCACCAGCTCAGCTCAGCCGCTCAGTCATGTTCCACTCTTTGCGACCCCAAGCACTGCAGCATGCCAGGCCTCCCTGTCCATCACCAACTCCTGGAGTTTACGCAAACTCATGTCCATTGAGTCGGTGATGCCATCCAACCATCAGGGAAGTCCTTAAATTGTTTACTATACTTGATGTTCTCAAACAGATTATCTTGGCACTATTTAATTAAACATTTATTAACTAATTCATTAAAGCATGAAAACTAGTGTTCTTACAGATAGTAATTGCCACAAACAAATTTCAAGCAGTGAACATTATCACTATGCATAATTATTAGGCAATAGTAAGAATTTTAAGCCATGGCTCCACATGATGAGAAATCCAAAGAGATTCTTAATCAGGAATAATATACTTCAGAATGATGGCAATTAGTTTCTCAGGGTAAATGTTTTAGTGGTTAAGACTCTTTTCTTATTTTTTCTGTACTTCATCCATCCATCCATCTATCCATTCATTCATTCCACATACCAGTGACAAATACAGAACCAGACCCTAAGAATACAATGGTTCCTGTCTTCTCTGAGTTTTAGTTCTTAGTGTGGTGGCCAAGCAAAAGCTCTAAATTTGCGACACCTTTTCTCTTCTATTAAGTTCACTGCTTTCACACTTGCAATATACATTTTATCATCCACCTACTTATGGGATGCAAAAGTACCTTTACAACAGAATTTCTGACTGTCTGTCTGTCTTCAATCCCTTTGCAACCAGTTTCTGATCTTTTTTTTTTTTTAAATTTTATTTTTTTTAAATTTTATTTTTAAACTTTACAAAATTGTATTAGTTTTGCCAAATATCGAAATGAATCCGCCACAGGTATACATGTGTTCCCCATCCTAAACCCTCCTCCCTCCCCATACCATCCCTCTGGGTCGTCCCAGCGCACCAGCCCCAAGCTTCCAGTATCGTGCATATCTGACTCCATGCCCTGTCGATCTCCACTTAACTAACACCTACTTGGAAAGGCCTCTTTAAACCACCTAATAATATTAAATAGACAGTCTCCAGTTATTATAACATCAACCTGTCTTATTTTTATTGTGACCTTTGTCTCTGATTCCTTTTCTATTTACTTGTTTAATCTCTGTCTCCTTCTCTTCCATTAAATCTCTACAAGGGCTGATGCGGGCCTTAGCTGGCTAGTTTGCCTCTGAATCCTAAAACGCTCTTGGAAACTGGGATCAATGAAATATTTGTTGAATAAATGAATGGATTCTTAACTGACAATTGCTTGAACTACTACAGTTAGTGATTCATCCTTGTTGAGTAGTTTTACTTCACACGTGTACGGAGATTAAGTCAGAATTTAAAACTAAGTCTTAAAATTAAAAATAGTTCTGAAATGTGGGAAACATCTGGCAGAGAAGTAATTCTGGCATTTGCAATGATGGAAGAAAAGTTTTTTCTCTGAAGTAAGCAGGTTGTTGGCCTCTATTGGTGTTATCGAAAAATGCTGGCCTATTTTGGTTGATTTGCTCAGGAACTGGGACCATCTGGCACTGGGAACATAGAATGTTGTTCATTATAAAGTGAAGAGTTATCACTTCGGGGGTAGGGAGGGGGAGAGAGAATGCCCTAAGAAGATGAAGGCAGTATGGAGCAAGGAGAGGCTCCTGTCTTTTAAAACAGTTGAGTTCTTGGTTCTCTGAGTCTTACTTAAGAGAAGCTTCCTATAAAGTTCTTCATTTGGATGGTTTCTAAATAAGCACTCTTAGGGCCTAGAAAAAAAAAAAAGTGTGTGTGGCTCCACCTACTTGAGGTTCCTCTTGGCTCTGAAAGTTGTGGCTCCACGATAGGCTTCGGCTGCTTTCTGGAACCTCGTTCTGATCCCTTTAAAGGTGGGATCATGACGGAGGGCGCGGGGGAAGAAGGCGGGAGCCGAGGGCTGGAGTCTCGGTTGACATAGTAACTCCAGCGCGGTCTCCCGGGCTCTCGGCTCTCAGGCTCCGCTGCCGCCCTCCGCCCCGCCTGGGTTCGCTCGGCCCGGGAGCCCCAGCCACCTCCTCGAG
>NW_011494834.1:392858-393239 GCF_000754665.1 Bison bison bison
CACCTCCCCGCCGCGCGCACCTCTCACCGAGGGCTCCCGGGAGGGAATTGTTACAGGTGCGCGCCCAGGAGACTCGGCAGGGGAGAAGCCCCAGAGGGCTGTGGAGGGTGGACTCCGAGGAACTACGAGATCTTATTCAAAAGTCTACAGGGTTTCTTTTTTGGCGGGTAGAGGATGAGAGGCAGGGGCGGGCCGAGGGCGAAGCGGGGCGAAGTCTCCCGCTCGCTGCAGGCCTGGGCCCAGAAGTGTGGCGGGTAGAGAGCCTTTCTGTCTCCCAGCCCCTTTAGTTGACTATAGGGTCTGGTTTCTTGACACGTCACATCATCTGCATGGGGTTTCCCACGGAAAGCCGTTCTCAGTAGCAGTTCTCTAAGCAGCTCT
>NW_011494834.1:393339-401858 GCF_000754665.1 Bison bison bison
GACTAGGGGGGCAGGATCGATGGGGACACCTTCAGATTGCGCAGCGTCAAGGTCTGCTGTGGATCCTTTTCCCAGGAGGAAGTGACCCCCACTTCCCTTCATTTGTGTACTGTACGGTTTGAAAACATCCTCCCTTAAAGAAATCTTATACTTTAACTTGACATTAAATTAGAAAGTATTACTATGTCTGTTATTACAGAAATTGTCAAACTTTAATGGCCACATGAATTACCTATGGAGCTTGTTAAAATGCAGATTCTGATTCAGTAGGGTCTAGGTGCAGCCAAAATTTCTGCATTTCCAACAGTCTCTGAGAAGATAAGGAGACTGCTGGTCCGTGGAGCACACTTTGAGTAGCAAGGAGATATATCTCAAGAAAAGACAGAATGTAAATCAATTCTGCATACTCTGAATGTAGCTACTTGCAAGTTTGCTTCGAGGGTATGTTTAAAACACATGGATTTTTTACATTGACTTAGATTTGAGCTTACCCTTAAGTCTGAGGGTTATGTTTGGTAATGTTACCTGTAAGTTAAGTAACTTATAAAAGCTATATTGCTTTTTAAAAGTTATGCTGTTCCATAGACAAAAATCTATTTTTTTTTTAATCATTTAATCATTCTGTAGTCACTTGTTACTTTGTGGGGAAAATTGATTTTTAAAACTTGTGGATATATATTAGTAGTGAAAGAGACGAAATAAAATAGTAATTCCAAGTTCTCCTGAAAAATAACCCTAATGCTTTCTTCAAATGTGGTTTCCTTCCTCGTTGATTTATCTAGTTTTTATATCATCTACTATTTAGAGAAAAAGTATTTTTCTGCATTAAGGAATCCCAGATCATTTTTAATGCATTGGTAACAGAGAGATCAACAGAAATATTTTAATGTGCTTCAATTCATAATGAACACCTTCTGTCAGGTCAAACATATGATAGCAAACTAAAGAGTGAGCCATGTTTCTAAATAAGACTTTGGTCTTGTCCAAATCTATTATTTCCGAAGGGTTCTATAGTAACTTTTCATCACTGTTTACTCTTACAAGGTTTTTATTTTTTTCCTCTTGAATAATCAAGTTACTGAAAAATCTTCACCAATAA
Organism: Bison bison bison; assembly: GCF_000754665.1. Taxonomy (NCBI): domain Eukaryota; kingdom Metazoa; phylum Chordata; class Mammalia; order Artiodactyla; family Bovidae; genus Bison; species Bison bison. Next base: position 394,439 of record NW_011494834.1, read on the forward strand.
ACATCAGCACTTCACACCTGTGATTTATGAGAAAGAATTAAGGAAAATCATTTCCTTCTGGTAGAGGATACAAATAAGCCCTTGTCTATGCTTTTGACTTATAATTTAAACAATTTCATATATTTTCCTAGAGTAGGAGGCATATTATTTTTGAAAGTTGAAATAACTAGTACACTTTAGGTTTGGTTCTGCCATTATCTCAAATTATTGAGATTTTCCCATGTAAGAACAGATTTTTGCAAATTGTCATTTCTGTGGGATAAGTTCTATGGACTCTTACTAAAACTATTCTTTTTCATAGTTCACTTTTGTAGAAAGATTTTCTTACATATATTTATGAGGCTTTTACTACTGAAATTTGTGCCTAACTATCTTGTTTGAGAGTAATTACATATTCTCAGGCTTTAAGAGCAATAAGTAACATTTTGAAGTTAGTATTTAGAAGAAAAAGATTCAAATTCTTTTTTTCAACTTCTAATTGAAAATAAATTAATTCAATCTATTTTAATCCGTTTGTAATGGTGATTAGCAAGAAATGCCCATGTCCTGGGAGGATCCCAGAAGTTATATCACAGAATTCCTTCATTTTGAAGATAAATATGTCTTTAGTCTATCACTTCTGAACATGGAGAAGAATTCTGTACATACAGCATGTTAAGTGTTTCTAAATTCTCAAGATCTGAAACAATTCAGTTAAAATTCCTGCTTGGAAATGACTGATTGATTACAAACTGTAAACTAAAGCTCTGGCAAAACAGTAGACTGAGATATTCTGAAACAGACTCTTGGTTACAAACGCCTAGCAGTAATGGATAAAATAATTAAAAGGATTTTAACATGCTGCCCAATTTTGAAAAAAAAAAAAAAAAGTGATTACTATTTGCCAAAAGCAAGGAAGTTAAAAGCCAGAGGATATCCTGGGGACTGATGCTGTGGTTGCCCCAGGGGTTAGAGGTTTGGGTGACCAGGAAGCTGGAGTCTAATATGCATTTGAGGTAGAGAGAAACTAAGGCCTTGGCCCCAGATGAGGCAGAGAGTTGGAATTGAGACATCCCTGCTGCTGCTGCTGCTGCTAAGTCACTTCAGTCGTGTCCAACTCTGTGTGACTCCATAGACATCCCTAGCCCCTGTGTAAAACCAGGACCCTATATTAGTGAAAAGTTAGGCTAGAATAATATGCTGTCAGTACAGTGAGAAGAAACTTTCTTTTCCTCTTAAAAGAATAACTTTTAAGAGGAAAAGAAATCTTCCCTTAAGAATTTTATTCTTCAGGCCTGCACATCATGTGACTTTATTTTGCTTTTGCTTTTTATACCACCTAACTGACCTAGAAATCATCAAATTGACAAATACCCCTGAGGCTCCTAGAAAAGTAAAACAGAAAACCATTCTGAAAGTACAGAAGTCTAGACTGCTAAGGATTTTCAAGAAAACAGCAAGCCCTGCTAAAGACATGATCGCTGTAATACATGATGAAACACACAAGGAAGCAATCGACTAAACAAAAGTTAGCAGACGATACAAGCCATGAGAGGGAAAATTAACATGAGACCTAACAGCAGTACTGGATCCTTAAAAACTTGAGATGATATTGCAGCATAAAAGAGAATATATAAAATGAATATGTGTATAGTTTTGAGTGCTTCCCTGGTGCTTTAGATGGTAAAGCATCTGCCTGCAATGTAAGGGACCCAGGTTTGATCCCTGGGTTGGGAAGATCCCCTGGAGAAGGAAATGACTCCCCACTCCAGTATTCTTGCCTGGAGAATTCCATGGACACAAAACCTTGACAGTATAAAAGAAGACATTAAGCCCAAACAAAGAATAAGTTATTTAAAAAAAACAAAAACCACAAGTAGAAAACCTGTAAAAGAAAAAGACAATTTTGAAATAAAACCTCAATGGAAGATTTAAAAGTGAAGACTAACCATGGTATAATTGATAGTAATACCTAGAATACAGAGATATAAATAAGTGGAGAATATAAACATTCAGGCAAAGCTCCAGAAGGAGAAAATATAGAGAATTAGGGTGAGGCAATATTTGAATAGATAATAAGTGATAATTTTTCTGAAGTGATTCATTCTCATGTTTATGAAGTACAAGAATATTAGTGCGATGCAGAAACATAAACTTATTTAAATGTATCATATTGAAATTGAAGAACACTAAAGAAGAAACATTAAAAAATAAACCAAAATATGAGAGATTTGAATGAGTAAGTTTTAAAATTCAAAATATGGAAATGTACTCATACTGTATCTTGATACCTAGGTTATGCAATGTGAAGCTTGTGAGAACTATGGTTTTCTTTTATGTAAAGCAGTTTTTACTCTCTAGTTATTAATGTAGTAATTTTTTTAATACAAAGTCACTGCTCCATTGCTGGTAGGATTTGTTTAAACATGGATACAGACAAAAAGGGATTCCAAGGGTCATTAAATCATGGTCTCAGAAGAAACCCAAAGAGATTCTTTAATTCACATGATGAAACACAAATTACCTTTTAAAGAAATGTTTTAATGGATCACAGACCTTTTAAAATCGTTATTGACCTCAGGATGGTTTTGGACGAAACCTGTCTAATGAGCCCAAGGATCCAGACTATGAACTCCTGATTTAAGAGAGGTAACTTAATATCAGAGACCACAGATAAATAGAATCCCCCCATGTAGCCTTCTTTTCTCCATCAAAATTATGTATTAATAAGGAAATGAAAAATTCAGGCTGCAGGCTATAAAATGTTTTTCTGACATTAATTGTTGACAGAGTATAGTACATGACTCTCTCGAAGTTTGATTGAAGTTAGGGTGTGGATATACCTTCAGTCAAGCTTCAAGAGAAGTTTGCAATGCAAGAGACCCCAGTTTGATTCCTGTGTTGGGAAGATCCACTGGAGAAGGGATAGTCTACCGAGTCCAGTATTCTTGGGCTTTCCCACTTTGGACTTGTCCAAAGCCAGTATTCTGGCCTGGAGAATTCTGTGGACTGTGTAGTCCATGAGGTGGCAAAGAGTCGGACACGACTGAGAACTTTCACTTTCTTTCAGAGTAGCCATCAAAACTATGAATCACAGTACATTTTTATATGCTTGTTATACCTCCATCATTTTTGCCTCCACATGTCTGATAAATACGTTATTCAAACATCTATTTCACTTTTCTACACTTCTTTGCTCACATATCTGTTTCCACCAGACCGTATGCCTCCAGAGGTGGGGCTGTCCTTCATCCCTTACACTTAGCAGAGTGTCTAGCAAAGAGAAGGTATAAATTAATTTATTCTTCAACAGAGACATGGTACTCTTCTCCGCATTTATTCTGATAAGGAATAAAGTGATGCTGGCTCTTTTTGTAAAATAGCTTCTGAGTCCTTTAAGGAAGGTAAAAGAGTGAATGTCCACCTAGAAGGAGATACCCAGATCTTCTATGCCAGCTGCTGTTTTGTGGAGATTCACCCTCTTCTGGGGAAGCTGTCACTGATGACCTTGCCACAACACTGCTCTCCTTTTAGCTCTAGCCCCAGGCGCTTCCCTTCAGGTTCCTTCTGCTCACCTGAGGTAAGGTGAGCAGAATTAGCAGTCCAGTTCAGTTCAGTTCAGTTCAGTCTCTCAGTCGTGTCTGACTCTTTGCGAGCACACCGGGCCTCCCTGTCCATCACCAACTCCTGGAGTTTACTCACTTATCAAATGTTTAGGGATAACAAAAGAGAATTAACATACAGAGACAAACTCCCAGCTGGCTGTGACTGTCTTTCCCCTCATTTGTGAAGCTTCTTAAGGACTGACTCCTCCCTAACACCAAGCTTCATCCAGTTGGCAGAGAGTATTCTCCCCCACTCTACCTCACAAAGACCATCCCCAAACAATCTAGCTCTTAATAGTCAGTCTTAGCCCAGATGGATAAAGGAATACCACTCACTTAAGATATGCCTTTCAAACTCCCATTTGTTTTTCTAGTTTCTCCTTCCTTCTTTCCTGGATCATTGACCTTAGGTATGTCTAATCCTTTAAACAGAGACCCCACCACTTACCCCAACAGGTATGACTTCACTCTTGGACCCATAGGGGCATTTTCTTGAGAACACAACCACCCAGCAGCTGTAAAAGGGATTTCCAAATAAAATCAAGGGTCTCATTTCCTTATAAAAACACAGTTATCAAAAGAAATATAAAATCCATCAAAGGAAGTATGTGTGATATCATGATTTCTTATGATATCACAAACATAAGATTCAGAGAATCTTAGTATCTATTATGTCCTTTGAAAAAAAAAAATAGTATCCATAACCATAAAGCAAAAACCTGGACCTTGGTTAAGAGTTTGCAGTTTGGAAGCTGCAAAGCAAGTGTGAAAATCACCTTTGGCTCTGCTTCCTCTTCTTCATTTAGCAATCAACATCTCCTCTAGCTGCCATTTGGATTAATGGTGGATCTCTTTCAGTTGACCACTTTGCAGGATTATGTTCTGCATGACAGAAACCAGATATTTTGTTTCTAAATCTCCCTGGATTGAAGTAATCAACATCTGCTGATAACAGTTTATTGTCATGAAATGTTATTAGGGTCTCAGCACTGTGAGCTGTGGCCTTATTGCAGGATGTGCTGAAATGCACACACTTGTTCTGTAACAGAATGTTTACCTCTAGGAAGACCTTGCATAATTTTTAACTTCATAAGGCATTCATCTTTGCCTCTTAGAGAGTAAATCATAAAAGGAAAACATTTTCTTGAGCCCATTCTTCGTTTCCTGCCTCTGTCATAAAAAAATGCTAAACATAATTGGATCCAGTTGGGTAAAATTACCATTTGTGATTGCTCTTTGTTTAGGAGTCATCTGTTGGGTTTTAGTACATGGAGAAGTGCTCATCTGTATGCCAAATTTCAGTTAAACTTGTGTATCTAAAACTTGGTATGCTGTTGAAGATCCTTAAGCAGTTGGAATGGACTGAATCACATTTCTTACAGAATGTCCATTTGGAGCAGGATATAGAAATGATACATGCTGTTACAATGAAACAATGATACCCAAACAACACATGTAGTTGCAGCCTAATTGTTCTCAGCCCCAAAGAGGAGCAATGGTGTTGACTAGAGTTAGTTATTTACAGGCCCAGGCGAGTTGCTGTTTCTGTAGAGGAGTAATCTGTAAAGTATTTACATATGTTTTGAGGGACTACCATTTTTTGAATACCTACTCTGTAGCAGATTCTTTTCTAATTGTCATACAAATGTAATTTGCTCTTCAAGGCAACTACTTGGCTATTTTTAATGTCCATTTTGTAGATGACCCATGCTGAAGTTTAGAGATGTTAGACAATGTTTAGAATGTTACATAGCTGGCAAGTTGTTGTCAAGTGGATAATAACCAAATGCATTTTAGATAGTGCAGGCTGGAGCTCGTGGAGGAAGGGCTGGCTGGTTGCAGTGTCCTCTCAGCATCCTGTATAATCATGCCTGCACCCAGCACAGCTGGCTGTGTTGTGGGTGTGCTCTGGGAGTGCACACTCATCACTCCTCATCTCTTCTTTGATAGGCACTTGAGAAGCCACAGGTTAGCTCTGATGCACTGAACCAAGATTCCTGACCTGTGCTCCTTTTATCTAAGTTATACTCTGGCAAGAGAAGAAGACAGGAAGAAAGGTTATGAATAGCAGGAATAAGTATGTTTCACTTCTACCTCTTCTCTCTGTTGAAATCTTAATCACCTATGAAGGTCAAGCTTTATATTCCACTAATCCATTAATCTGTTTATTCATTCATCTTTGACCTTATGTGATTATGTCACATAATAATAACAATAGCAGCTAGATTTATTAGGGGTTTCTGTGTGCTAGGGCCTCCTCTAAGTGCTTTATAGCCTTTAATACTTCTAGCAAATCTGTGAGGTATGCACTTTTATAATCACTGTTTCACTGATACTTTATTGATAAAAAAGAAAAAAAAAAAGCAACCACAGCAATGAGAGGGTGACTTGCCAAGGATTACACAGCCAGTAGTTGACAGAAAGAAAGGAAAGAACAGAAGATTCTTTTTTTATCACTTATCTAGACAAACAGTGAAACTAGGTTTTAAATAACTGCCAATCTTTGTCACCAAAGGAAGATTAATAATGCATCAAAGCTAGATAATCTGTAAATTACTAATTTTACCAATGGTCCACAAGCTGATTATGACACTTTAAAGGTTACAAAAGATGAAACTTTCTTTTGGTCTTGATTTCTATCAAGTGGATAAATTGCTTCTGTGCTATAAAACAGGTTGTATCAGAAAAACTGACCTGACTCAGAGGGTAGTGTGATACTGTGGATTTATTTCGTTGCAGGATTTGCATAATTTTTAAAGCATTTTACATGGTATTCATCTGAAAGTATATATTGCCAGAAATCAATTACAGCATGAATAGCTATGTTAAGATTGATTGCCTTTTCAAGACAGATTCCATGTTTCGGTTACAGAAACTGCTTGTAGCATAAAGAGCATTTTGCCCTTACATGGGTGGGTCAGCACAAAACCCTTGCACAAAACTGGAAAGCGTTCTCTTCATGGGAATTACTAAGAAAATTATCTTGAAAGGTAAAATAAGAATTGGAAATGATGTAATTTCTAAACTCTTTTAAGGTTTCTTTTAGGCAGTTAAACTGTTAGGGTAATAATACAAATAAGTTTTATCTATGTTAACCTTTTTGAAACAGAATTTTGAATTGAACAGGTTGAAGGATGGCTGTGGTTGCTATGAACAGCTGATTCCTGAACACTGTAAGAATCCTCTCCTCTCCCCAGGAAAATGTTTTCTGCAGGACCCCTTTTCTTGGAGGAGCATTCAGGGCCAGACACAGTATTCTTTCTTGAATAATGTATTCATTTTTTTCAATGAATGTTTATTAAGCTCCTTTAATGGGTCAAGTTCCATATTAGAGAACTCTGGATATCATATTTCATAGAGTCCAAGATTCTATCAATTTTAACCTATCCTGATGTTTTATATGCCTTTGAAAAGTAAGAAAAGATGATATCAATTACATTATACCTTAGATTTTTATATGATAACTATTGAACTATATCTTTATATTTAATTATGGGCTTTCCTGGTGGCTCAGTAGTAATGAATCCACCTTCAGAGCAGGAGATGCAAGTTCAATCCCTGGGTCAGGAAGATATCCTGGAGAAGGAAATTGCAACTCACTCCAGTATTCTTGCCTGGGAAATCCCATGGACAGAAGAGCCTGGTAGGCTATAGTCCCTGGGGTTGCAAAGAGTCAGATGTGACTTAGTGACTAAACAAGATCAAGGTATAGGTTTGGGTCATATATAACTCTTATGCACATATGAAAAAAGAAAGTCTAAACAAAATGAATTTAGTTAAAGTTCTAATAAAGCTTCTTAACATTAAGAGATGAACTTTCCTGAGCCATTTTCAAC
>NW_011494834.1:401958-432411 GCF_000754665.1 Bison bison bison
ATCTATGTTTCTCCACACAGTCTTATCCTCTGTTCCCAAAACCAATTGGTGATGCAGCATTTCTTTAAAGAATCCAAAGAAACCAAAGCTTTTGTTTCTAGGCAGTTAAGCTGACTTTGCAGTTATGTGTGTTCAGTCCCTAAGTTGTGTCTAACTCTGCAACCCCATGGACTGCAGCATGCCAGGTTTCCCTGTCCTTCACTGTCTCCTGCAATTTGCTCACATTCATATCCATTGAGTCGGTGATGCTGTCTAACCATCTCATTCTCTGTCATCCCCTTCTCCTGCTCTCAATCTTTCCCAGCAACGGGGCCTTTACCAATGAATTGGCTCTTTGCATCAGGTGGCCAGAGTGTTAGAGCTTCAGCTTCATCATCAGTCCTTTCTAGTGAATATTCAGGGTTGATTTCCTTCAGGATGAGCTGGTTTGAAATCCTTGCTGTCCAAGAAACTCTCAAGAGTCTTCTCCAGCACCACAGTTCGAAAGCATCTATATTCTTCAGCACTCAGCCTTCTTTATTGTCCAATTCTCACATCTGTACATGACTACTGGAAAAACCATAGCTTTGACTATATGGACCTTGGTCAGCAAAATGATATATTTGCTTTTTAATACACTGTCTAGATTTATCATAGCTTTTCTTCTAAGGAGCCAAGTGTCTTTTAATTTCATGGCTGCAGTCATTCTCAGCAGTGACTTTGTAATTATATAGAGCTAGACTATTTTGACTTAACAGTTCCTGAATGTTGCTGAACAAATGTGATTCACAACCATTTCCCATGTATGATCCATCCTCCCCGATACACACATGCACATACATACACGTATTAGTTTCTCAGGCTTGAGAGGTATGCTTATCTATTGTTTCCAAGATTTATTTTCAAGCCACTGTCATCCATTTTGCAATTTTGGAGCCATTTCTTTTAATTCTTACACAGATACTGGCAATGGAAAACTATCATGGTAATAACTGATATTTGACTAGCAGCAATTTCAAGAAGGCTATATGGTAACATGTTCTATTCCAGAGAAGTTGAAGTGGGAGAAATATATGTCCTAGAATCAGTGAAATTTGGTTTTTGGTGTGCTAGAGTTGGGGTAAATGAAAGTAGGTGAGGTAGGAAAGATTACAAGGCAGACAATATGCTTTATTATCTGTATAGAATTTGAGAGTTTTGAATTTTAACCTCTACCTGACTTTGAAACACAGGTAAGACCATACCAATCTTGTTTGATCCTAACAGCAAACTTGTGTGATAGGTAGTGTTATTTCTACTTGTAAATGAGGAGACAAGTTCAGAAAGGTTAAGTAACGTGTCTATGAATTTATAGCTCTTAAAAATCTGAGCTTGTGTTTGAACTCATATTTGACTGTTTGGTTTGTTTGCTTGTTCGCTTTTCACCTTGACTCTCTGAACTTCTTCCCCCACTGGAATGGGAGCTCTATGAGGGCAGGGATACAGTCTGTAAATGCTGACTAGCATTTGGCAGGGACTCAGTAAATATTTGGTGGGTGAATGAATGCAAAGTCTTCTTTATACAAATTGATTCCAGTTGATTGGCCTTAACACTAAAATTCTTTTTCTGGGCATCATACAGTTTTGTGAGACTTTGCTTTTAGGGTACCATGTTTTCCTCTTAGTCTTTTAAAGAATACTACGATATTAGAGTCTTTTATTCTTGCAGCTTCAGTCATTTAATGAATTCTAAGAGTTTTGTGATATATATTTTATTTGATCCCTAACATTGTGCTTGTTAAATATTTTTAAATAATCCTACAAACAAGAAAATATGAATATAATGCAATTATTTTGCATTATGTTGATAGACAACTCATGGGGATTAATCTTTTTTGTTTTTACTGTAATGGCAAGAGGAAAGGCACTTGAGTTTCTATTTGTTTAAGTTGAAAAAGTTTATGAAAACTGAACTTCCAAAGACCAAAATTCATTACATTCAGGAAAGTTTTAAATACATAAATGAAAAAAAAAATCCAGCTTACAATTGAGAAAGTGAGGAAAGAATGGTTAAATAAAATGATCTAAAAATTACATGTTAATTATAATGCAACTATTTGAATCACATTGTGCCTGGGCAAAACTTACAATGTCATTTAGTTGAGTTTCATGGCAATATGTCTTCTTGAAATTTGATTGGTTATTCTCAAATTATATTGCAACCTAACTCAGACTTAGGCAACTTCCTTAGACAACTTCTCTTTCCTACATGTAAAAGTCTGATATACCCTCAACAGAATAGTGTTGCACACTGACTGATGTGAACACAGAAAAAATGTCAGCAGCCTTTTGTCTAAACCTGCATCAGATGATGGGGATGAAAAAATGTTTTTATCAGTGGTTTAATAATCTGGCTATATATTAGACTCAATTCAGTTCAGTTGCTCAGTTATGTCTGACTCTGTGACCCGATGGACTGCAGCACACCAGGCGTCCCTGTCCATCACCAACTCCCAGAGTTTTATCAAACTCATGTCCATTGAGTCAGTGATGCCATCCAACCATCTCATCCTCTGTCATCTCCTTCTCCTCCCTTCAATCTTTCCCAGCATCAGGGTCTTTTCAAATGAGTCAGTTCTTCACATCAAGTGGCCAAAGTTTTAGTTTCAGCATCAGTCTTTCCAATGAATATTCAGGACTGATTTCCTTTAGGATATACTGGTTGGATCTCCATGCAGTCCAAGGGACTCTCAAGAGTCTTTTCCAACACCACAGTTCATAAAGCATCAATTCTTTGGGGCTCAGCTTTCTTTATAGTCCAACCCTCACATCCATATATGACTACTGGAAAAATCATAGCTTTAACTAGACAGACCTTTGGTGGCAAAGTAATGTCTCTGCAATATTTCTTGCAGGGGGGTGTGGATATGGCCTAGGATTAATATATTTTTTTTAATTTCCCTGGTTGATTCAAATCATAGTCTGTTTTACAAACCTGTTGTTTCAGCTACTTTAGATTCACTATGAAAAGCAGTTAGGAACTAAACCTAATTTCAATCAAGAAAACCATTACTGTGTATTCATCCATGCAACGACATGAGATTGAAATTAATTTTTCTACCTAAGATCCAATGATCAGATAAATTGAAAAATAGTATATTTTAATTCAGCAAAGTTTCATCAAATAACCTGCTGTACAGAATGTGTATTCTTGATATGTTTTGGAGAATAGTGATAATATAGGAAATATGCTTGATAAGATGCCAGGAGAGTAATAGCTTGTTTTGTGAGAAAGTACATGATAAAAACTAGTCTGTTTTTCCAGTCTGTTTCTTAAATCAAAACATAACACAATAATTTTATATTTGAATTAGAGGAGAATGTAATTTGTTTGAATTTTATTTTTATCTTAATGTTGACCTTCTTCTTGATCTGAATTATCTATTTTCAGAAAATACGGGGGAAGTTTGACCTTCTTAAATCATCCACGATTTTATGAGTTGAAATTTCTTAAAAGGATGAAAATTCTGTTATATAAGCTTATTATCATTTAACTGGATTTCTTTTTCTGAATATTATCAAGTTTTGAAACACTCTTTTGAAATTCTGCCTCCAGCAGAATAATCTTGGTGATCATCCTGTTACAAAACAACTAGATTCTGCATGAAATATAGTAGTTTATATTTCTGTGCTTATAGGAAGTAAGGAAAATCTTATCCAACCCTGTATGCAAACGCACACATGATAGAAGTCACAGATTTCTATCAGAGCAGTAGTGAACAGTGCTGCTGCTGCTGCTGCTGCTGCTAAGTCGCTTCAGTCGCGTCCGACTCTGTGCGACCCCAGAGACGGCAGCCCACCAGGCTCCCCCGTCCCTGGGATTCTCCAGGCAAGAACACTGGAGTGGGTTGCCATTTTCCTTCTCCAGTGCATAAAAGTGAAAAGTGAAAGTGAAGTCACTCAGTTGTGTCCAACTCTTAGCGACCCCATGGACTGTGGCCCACCAGGGTCCTCTGTCCATGGGATTTTCCAGGCAAGAGTACTGGAGTGGGGTGCCATTGCCTTCTCTGAGTGAACAGTGAACTCTCTTTAAAGGCAGAATTCCATAATAAGGTGCTAATGTCAGCATTATGGTCAGGAGACTCAGCTTTGAACCTGAAAATTCTTAGTTAATCCTGGTCCCCTGGGTTCTCTACAAATTGGTAATCTTTAAATGTGATTATATATTTAATTTACAATAATTACACAAGAAAACAGCCATCAGAAGTAGGAGTCAGCAGAAATAACAAGCAAGATATAAACTTTTAAGCATGTCAATGTAAAGATTAAAGATAAGCACATAAAATTACTTTGAACTGTGTAAAGACATAGAGTCTCAAAAGTGAAAAAACAAAGGAAAGCTGTCAAAAATGAGCAAGCATGTTGAAAAAAATGACAACAGTAGAGCTTTCAGAAAAAAACCAAAAGCTATTGAAATAAAAGTATCAATGGACCAGAGTTCTTTGTGGAAGATTAAGAGCAGCTAGCAAGAGAATTGATAATTGGGGAGATAGATACTAAAAAGTTTCTCAAAATGCAATACAGAAAGATAAGAATTGTAAAATATGAGACAGGTTAAGAAATAATAGAGGCTAGAATTGGAAAGAACAGTTTATATATATTCAAAGTACCATAAGCAAAGAATAAAGGGAATGTAGTTGAGGAAACAATTAGAAAAATGGTGGCTTAGGTTTTGTTTTTTCCAGAATTAATGAACAATATAAAGCTACAGAGAAAGGCTTCTATATATCAAATAAATAAAATGAAACACACCTAGTTACAAGGAACTGAGTGAAAAATATTAATAGGACTTTGGACATATCATTCTTTTCTGCTTTCCTTTCTTACTGTTGAGATATTTGCTGGAAGAAAATTCTCTTTCTTTGGTACATAATCTGTATTTTTCTGACTGCTTACAAAGTGTTTTTAAATTTTTTTTTTTGAAATGTAGTTTCAGTTCCTTCTATCTAGATGTGAATTTGAAATAAAGGTATTTTCAAGGGAAAAAAAAATCAAAACTTTTTTTTTTTTTTTTAACCAGTATACCTACATGAAAAGAACTTGTAAGGGATGGACCATACTGCAGAAAAATGGAAACCTATCCTAGGAGGATGGTCTGTGATATTAAAGAAATAAGAACAATGAAATTGATAAATGTGGATAACATTAAATAATCATTCTCCTATAACATAATTATGTCTAATTTGTCTTTAAAAAAGAGGACAGAGCTAAAGTACTGAACAATTTCTTATAGACTAGAAGGGAATTTTCAGACTTAAAAAATTCTAAAGTCCTTATGTTGCTTAGGAAGTAGTGGAGCTTAAAGTCTACATTATAAAATTTCAAAGGAAGTCCATATAAGAATAGAAATAGAGTATATAACTGTACGAATCAGTTCAGTTCAGTTCAGTCACTCAGTCGTGTCCGACTCTTTGCGACCTCATGAATCACAGCAAGCCAGGCCTCCCTGTCCATCACCAACTCCCAGAGTTCACTCAGACTCACATCCATCGAGTCAGTGATGCCATCCAGCCATCTCATCCTCTGTCGTCCCCTTCTCCTCCTGCCCCCAATCCCTCCCAGAATCAGAGTCTTTTCCAATGAGTCAACTCTTCGATGAGGTGGCCAAAGTACTGGAGTTTCAGCTTCAGCATCATTCCTTCCAAAGAAATCCCAGGGCTGATCTCCTTCAGAATGGACTGGTTGGATCTCCTTGCAGTCCAAGGGTCTCAAGAGTCTTCTCCAGCACCACAGTTCAAAAGCATCAGTTCTTCGGTGCTGATGTCCAACTCTCACATCCATACATGACCACAGGAAAAACCGTAGCCTTGACTAGATGGACCTTTGTTGGCAAAGTAATGTCTCTGCTTTTCAATATGCTATCTAGGTTGATCATAACTTTCCTTCCAAGGAGTAAGCGTCTTTTAATTTCATGGCTGCAGTCACCATCTGAAGTAATTTTGGAGTCTAAAAAAATAAAGTCTGACACTGTTTCCACTGTTTCCCCATCTATTTCCCATGAAGTGATGGGACCAGATGCCATGATCTTGGTTTTCTGAATGTTGAGCTTTAAGCCAACTTTTTCACTGTCCACTTTCACTTTCATCAAGAGGCTTTTGAGTTCTTCTTCACTTTCTGCCATAAGGGTGGTGTCATCTGCATATCTGAGGTTATTGATATTTCATTAGAGGGAAGATAAAAAGAAAGGAAAATGGAAAAAAAGAACTGGAAAGAAAAGCAAGCAAGAAAGACGCTGCCTAGAAAAAAAAGATAAATTCAAAGAATAGCAAGTTGGTAAAACAAGTTCATATATATCAGTTAAGATAATAAATAGAAACTGACTAAATTCACTGGGAAAAATCCCCAGAAGAATAGAGTTTTCTTAATTTAGTTATTTTTCATTTAAATAGGAAGTATACTTAAAATTAATGGACGTGGAAACACTGGGATCAAGACAAGAACAAAAATATATATGACAAACACAGAGAAATATTGGTAGGTATAATAACATCAAATTCAACAAATGTTCTAAAGCAAAAATCATTGATAGGAAAATAGAGGCAACAACAAAATAATAAAAGGTATAATTCATCTGGTAGGTATAGAAGTTAAAAACTTATATACCCATCTTAAAGTAGTGTTAAAAATATAAAAGCAGAGATCAAAAAAACTGTAAGAGTAACACTGACAAATCTGTCATCATAGTGGGAAATCTCAATTTTTGATAGGTTGAGCAAATAAAAAATTTTAAATAAGGAAACCTGAAAGTAAAATTATGAAACATTATTAATTGGACATATATGGAACCTGGCAGTTTAAATAATATCCACTTTTTAAATGTGAAACATTAAAATTTGTTGAGATAGCTTTTTGGTATAATACATATAAACTTTACTGAAAGAATACATACCTCATAGAAAAAAAATATCTGATCACAATATATTTGAAATAGAGATGAGCAACAAAAATAGTTTCCATCAATTTAAAAATTGATATGATAAATCTATCTATACACATACACAAGTTTCATGGAACAAAGAAGAAATTATAATAGAAATTTAAAAATAAATTACAATGAAAATATTACATAGCAGTTTATAGTAGTAGTAGTAACATTGGTACTTAGACTTAAATGCTTAGAGAAAACAGAATCCAGCAAATATTTTTATTCTATAATGCTATTTTTTTGTGTTTATTCTCTTCTGTGCTCCCTTTCATAAATTGAACATTTAGCTAATGAATAAAATTAAAATTAAAAACAATAAAATAGTGGAGTGCAACAAATCTAAAAGTTTATTATTTTCAAAAAGTAAGTAGAAAAGACTGGTAAGCTTTATCCAGAAAAGATAATTCACAAATAATATTTAGCATGAAAGATATATACACAGGTACCTGAAAGATTGAAAAAGAGCATAATGATATAACATAATAGCAGTTATCAGAGGTTGGAAAAGGTATGATAATAGACTAAATTTATGCCAAAATTTGAAAATTTAAAGCACAATGCTCGATTTTTAGAGTAACAGAACATACCAAAGTTTACTTAGGAAGATATTGAGGGCCCAAATAGTTTCATAATTATTTATTAAAGAAATTTATTCAGTATATAAATATTCTCATAAAGAAAAGATAGGCTCAGGGAGTCTTATAAATAAGTTTTAGTAAATTTCCTAAACATAGATCCCTTTAATCTCTCACATACTCTTATAGAGAAGCCATTGTAACATTGTAACAACCCAAAATAGGAATGCAAGAAAGTTATAAGACAGTTTTATTCAAAACTTTCTGAACAAAGTATTGGTAAACCAAATCCAGCAGTTAAATTCTAAAGAAATAATTTATATAATTCATCAGATCAATAAATCAAAGAAAATATATGATCATCTCAATGATAAATGAAAAATCATTTGATAAACTTGAGTATTCATTCACAGTAAAACTCAACAAAATAGGAATCTCCCCAGATCTATAGGAAAATATTCTGACACATTCCTTTTAAAATTCTACATCTAGACACTGATGACCACCTCACTTCTTCTATAGTGTGTATTGGAGAATTAACAAGCACAAAGGAACATAAATAGAAGTAATAAGTTTGTAAAGGAAGAAGAGAATCGCTGTTATTATATAAGTATTGCAGCATTATTTAGAATAGCCAAAGTAGGTTTCCTCAGTGAATGGATAAAGAAGATGTGGTATATATGTTTAATGGAATATTACTCAGCATAAGAAAGAAATCCAGTCCTTTGCAACAGCAGGATGAACCATGAGGGCATTATGCTAAGCAAATTAAGCCAGGTAAATACACATATTTTGCACTGGTATCACTTATATGTATACTCAAATTTAAAATTATAGAAGCAAAACAGAAGAAGGTTGCCAGAGGACTGTTGCTGTTAATCGCCCAGTCATGTCTGACTCTTTTGAGACCCAGTGGATCAGGATTTTCCAGGCAAGAGTACTAGAGTGGGTTGCATTTCCTTTCTCTAGGGCATCTTCCTGACACAGGGATCGAACCTGTGTCTCCTGTGTTGGCAGGTGGATTCTTTACCTCTGAGCCACCAGGGAAACCTGCCAGAGGAGAGGAGTTGGGGAAATAGGGACAGGTTGGTAAAAACTTCTAGCTAAAAGATGAATACAGTCTGAGTCTGAGAGTCTAATAAAACATGGTGAATATAGTTGATAACATTATATTGTGAAATTGAAATTTGCTCAGAGAATGAAATTTAAATATTCTCACCAAAAAAAGTAAAGTATGTAAATATGTGGGGTGATAAATGTGTTAACTAACTGAATGGGGGAATCCCTTCACAATACTTACGTATATCAAATCACGATGTATATGCTATAAATATCTTAAAATTTATAAAGTCAATTATATCACAATAAAGCTGAGATAGCAAAACCCCAAATTATTAGCATAATATTTCCTGCATAGTAAAGTCCCCAAATTCTGTAGACAAATATAGAAATAATAAAAGAATTTAACACATTGTTATGAGATAAACATATAAAATCAATTACATTTATTTATATCAGCAACAGACTGTTATAAATCACAAAAATTACTATTCACTGAAAAAAAATAATACTTAAGGCATCAGTACTAAATCTAACCATAAATGTGCATGCTTTTATGGAATAAACTTTAAAATTGTACTGAAAAATTAAAGAATGTTCACAAAAGAAAACATGAACAGCCACCATTATGAGAGAGGTGGCTTGGCAGCTTCAGCTGCCCTTTCTGAGAGAAAGCTGATTTTTCATTAAAATAGTGATAGGGAAATTGGACATCCATATGGGGGTAAAAAAGTATAAATTGGATCTCTAACTCACACCCTACTGAAAATTCTACTCCAGATTATTTTTAAGAGGCAAAACATTTGTTTTCATTTTTTTCTAAACATTTTAATGACTTTGGGATAGAAAAGGATTCCTATGGCACACAAAAAAATCACAAAACAGAAATAAAATTGATAAGTTTAACATATAAAAATTAAGAAACTATGCTTACCAAAAGATACCATAAGTGGAAAAGGAAGATAAGATTACAGTTTGGCAAAAGATACTGAAAACATATAAAATAATGACTATATAGAATACTGACAATATATAGATTCTCTAAAAATTAACAAAGACACACAGCTTTTTCTTACAGCAGCAGAAACACAAATGACCAATAATCATCCACAGTCATATTAATAATCTGGAAAATGCCAAAGAAATCACAGAGAGTTACTCTTTGACATCCAGTAAATTGACAAAAAAAAAAAAGAGTTTGATTATAGTAAGTGTCTATGATGATGTAGATCAATGAAACCCTATACCCAGTTAGTAAGAGTTTACATCAAATGGGAAAAACTTTGTTAGAATAAAAATGGCAAAACTTAGTAAAGGTGAAGATGGGAACACCATATCACCCAATAATTTCACTCCTTGGCATATACCTAAAGCACTGGTCTTGATGATGTTCAGGTTGGTTACCCTAAAAGAACATTAACATCTGAAATGTTCATCATAATTTTAAATAGTTGCAAAAAATGTAATTGTCATTATATTGTGAAATTAATGTTTATAAATAAAATCGATCCATTACTTTTAAAATTGTGTTATAGTCACCATTAGCTTAAAAAATATGTAAGTTCTTTAATTACAAAGTTTTACTTCCTTTTACTTGAAATCATTTTTTACATAATTTAACCATCATGTTGCAACATATTTTTGAAGGCTTTTTTGTTAATGACCTTAATAAAATTTTCTGAAATAAATCTATTTAAAATGGATTAAGTTAAAAAAAATGCTTAAGTTAAAAAAGATTAAGTTTAAGATTAAGTTAAAAAAATATCCTGAGATATTATTATTGCCATTAATAATTACAACAACAACAACTGTAGGCTAACACATATAGCATTTCCTATGTGCCAGATACAATTCTAAACATTTCTAAATATATTAATGTATATAATTTACACTTACACTATTTATGTGTATCATTTAATGTGCATAATAATCAAAAAAGGAACTTACCATTTGCTTTTTATAGAAGTGGAGTTTGAGGCACAGGGAGATTAAATAACTTTCACAGATAGTTAAGTAGTTCAGGATTGGATTCTATATATTTTGACTCCACTTTTCACATTTTTAAAAATAAAATCTTCATACATTTTGATCAGTAATAGTTAATTTTTTGTTTACTAATGAGTCGAAAGGGCTTCCCTGGTGGTTCAGACACTAAAGAATTGGCCTGCAATACAGGAGACCCAAGTTTAATCTCTGGTTCAGGAAGATCCCCTGGACAAGACTCCAGTATCCTTGCCTGGAGAATCCCATGGACAGAGGAGCCTGGCGGGCTACAGTTCATGGCGTGGCAGAACTGGATATGACTGAGCCACTAACACACACGAGTAGAAAAGCATCTACTGCAAAGATGGATGGGGATACCTCTGGTGCCCTGATTAAGAGAGGCGTTGAACTTTGGAACATTTGTTTAATATTCAAGAAGGCTTTACACTTGAGGTCACTGTTAGGAATGGGTGAGGGTCGTGTTTTTCCTTTGCAAAGTGAGACAAGGGCGACGTGGCTGGGAAGTGGTGACTGACGACAAGCGTGTTCTGAGGGAAACCTGAGGGGTGTTTTAGGAAAGAACACATTCAGATATGGGGGAGTTGATAGATTTCAGTGGACTCTTTCCGACCCTTCACCTCTTGCAAAGTTGTGTTGTCCACAGGTAGGGGTTCTCCAGTTTAAAGACAGAGCTCTGGAGCAGGGCTTCTCAAAGCATGTGCTCAATAGCACTCTGGAACTTGTTAGCAGTCCAGATCATCAGGCCTTATTCCAGACTAACTGAATCTGAGGGTGGAGCCCAGCAACACGTGTGGTTTTTATTTGCTTTTTTAAGGTACAGCCTGACTTCAGACCGCTGTTCTAATCGCCATAGATTCTACACAGCTCTCAGGGCGTGATGCTCTTTTGCGCTATCTTTATGATCTCATCCAGTTGAAAGCACCCCAATTGTAAAATAAAGTCCAATTTCAAAGATCTTAAAATGTAAAAGAAGTATCTTTGATTGAATGAAGTGTTGTCCTGCCTTACCAGAGGATCAATCCTACCCAAAGGCAAGAATCGTGGCTTCTTTCTCTCTGTGTTCCTCTCACCCTTCAGGACTTGGTTACGTGGACCTGTGGAGTAGAGACTTGCTGAGTGCACGTCAGCATTGGACTTCTCTGTTACATGTCCTTCCGAGTTCTTACTTTTCCCTTTTTCGCCCTGACAAGCACCTCATCCTGAGGAAACAGGAGATGCTCAGTAAACACCTGTGGATTCACTGACCTGTTATGAAAGGAGCGGTAGGCTGGTGTCAGGAATTGAGTCAAGTAGGAATTGAGGACTTGGTGATGTCTTTGGCTATGGAAGGAAGGATATAGCCACTGCTTATATTCCTAGATGGTGAGAAAGGGGACAGAGTGTCCTCTGCTCTGAGAAGTGTGGGGTTAGAGTTAAGAGATGAGTCTCTGATTGACAATATTTATCTCTCCATTATTTTAAATCATGCTGTTTATATAGCCTCTGCTCTGAGAAGTGTGGGGTTAGAGTCAAGAGATAAGTCTCTGACCAGTATTAATCTCTCCATTATTTTAAATCATGCTGTTTGTATAGCCTCACTAGTGTATAATCTCAGTGAATGAGGGACTTAGAGATCCTTTCTACTATATTTTCACTGCCTAGAATGGCACCTATCTCATAGCAGATAATCAGTATGTTTTGAATAAACACTTGATTAAGATATCAACTGAGGTTTACTAAAACCCAAAAGGAGTTGTGATGTGTGGAGAAATTTTTTTACAACGATTCATGTTGTTTGTTTCGTTTTATTTATTTATTTGGCTGCACTGGGTCTTAGTTGCGACACGTGAATCTTCGCTCTTCATTTCAGCATGCGGGATCTTTAGTTGCAGCAGGTGAGTCTTAGTTGTAACATGTGGGATCTAGTAATAATTCCTAGACCAGTGATTGAACCCCAAGCCCCCTGTATTGAGAGCTCGGACTTTTAACCACTTTGCCACCAGGGAAGTCCCAATAATTAATGGCTTAATTTTATTCATTTACATTGAGTTGCAATATTTAAACCCTAGTGTTTCTCCAGCTTTAGTTTTAAAAAATATTTATTTACTTTATTGTTGTAATTGACATATAACATTGTATTAGCTTGAAGTGTTCAACATGGTTTGACATGTGTATATATTGCAAAAGGATCACCACAAATGTCTAGTTAACATCCATCGTCACACATAGTTAACAAATCTTTTCTTAAAAATCTATTCTTTTAGTAACTTTCAAATCTATTATACAGTATTATTGACTATAGTCACCATCTGGTACTTTACATCCCCAGGACCTATTTATTTTGTAACTGGAAGTTTTGATCCACTTCACTCATTTGGCCTCCCCCTCACCCTCTTGCAATGGCAACCACCCACCTGTTCTCTGTCTCTCTGAGTTCATTTTTTGTTTTCGGATTCCACTTACAAGAGCAGCAGCCTGTGTTTTAACAAGCTCTCTAGGTGGTTCTAATACATGCTAAGTTTTGCAAGCTACTCCCCAAGAGAAATTTTCATTCATGTATCCCAGTGTATACATGCAGGAATGTTCAAAACACTGTTTCTAATGTCAAGCAGGAATTGTAGGCTGTCTGCAGACCTACCAACTTGGAAAACAAATTAACAGGAGAGGACACTAACATAGCCAGAAACAGTCAATTTCCCTCACGTTAGTTTCCTTGGGGGAGGTCCTTGGACCGTCGCAATGTGTGCGTGGATAGACATTGTCCATTGCTACAGCTCCATAAAGTAAACATATAACCCTGTTTTCTCCCAGGTCACCTTTTCCTTACTCAATATGTACAGGTAAAAAGTGGGATAAAGAAGGGAAATCCTTAGTACAAGCAGGGTGGGCATCCCCAGGCAAAGGATGAGGGGGCGTGATCTGCTCTCACCTTCGGTCTCCATCTGCCCTGTGCTGCCTTCTCCTCGGGGTGTGCTCTGCTGACTCTTTCTGCCGGAACCTCTCTCCTCTCGTCCTGCCCTTCCCTCTCCTCCTTCCTCCAGCCTCGCTTCCAGATGCTCATCCTCACCATCCTCACTCCATTCAGATTGACTTTTAAAGCTCATTAATTTGAAAATGTATGGTGACCAGTCATGTGGTGAACCTTGTGCAAGGAACAAGAAATTAAAAAGATGAACAAGACACACATAATTTCAGTGTATGGAGTAGAGATTTTAGTTACACAGATGACTAATGAACAGCTTTAAAGTTCTGTAATGTTTTCCTACATAAAATGTAGTCACCCTTCGAGTCTCCTTACAGTTAATTTTCCTGATTCATCAGCCCGCCCCCACCCTTACAAGCACATGGGACACACACAGGCGTGCACAGACAGACATGGTATCCTCTGCATTTCATATGACATCTGGTCCAGAGGAGGCCCTCACTCCTGTTTAATGACTGCCTGACTCAACTAATTCTGTTCCTGGGGTTTCTGCTGTACTACTACTATTATAATTATCCGTTTCTAACACAACACTGTGCCGTAGAACTTTCTGGGGCCTTGTGTTTTATACCTGCCATGTCCAGTATGACAACCACTGGTACTAAGCCCCTGAAATGTGATGAATGTAACTGAGCAACTGAATTTTTTAGCTTCATTTAATTTCAGTTAAGTTGAATTAAAGCTTCGATTGCTACTTGTGGCTACAGGCCACTATATTGGACAGTGTTGTTCCAACACCTTTGCACAGGTTAGTTTTCCAGATTCCCAGCAGAGGGAGCTTTCATAAAGAACAGACAATGCGCCAGGCACTGCCCTAAACATTTTCCACCTATTAATTCATTTAAACCTCACTATGACCCTATAAGGTAGAGTTTAATGGACAGTCTTACAGCTTAAGATAACATGTTTAAAAATAAAATTCCCTCCTAATGATGACTTGAATCCTGCCACTCAGTGGGAGAGGCAGCAGATCTTGTAGGATCGTATCCGGAATTGACTTTATTTCATTTGGTTTCTATTTATTTTTAATTTTAATTTTTATTTCATTGAAAAGGTAATGCTCAGGTTTAAGCAAGTTTTGCATGTTGCTTTGTTGGCAGAAAACTGAAAGAAAGAAAGTAAGTGAGGCCGCTCATTCGTGTCCAACTCTCTGCGACGCTGTGGACTATAGCCCACCAGGCTCCTCTGTCCGTGGGATTCTCCAGGCAAGAATATTGGAGTGAGTTTCCATGCCCTTCTCCAGAGGGTCTTCCTGACCCAGGGATCAAACCCAGGTCTCCCGCATTGCAGGCAGATGCTTTGCCCTCTGAGCCACCAGGGAAGCCCCTTCAGAAAACTGAATGTGTACACAAAAGTGGTTTTTTTTGGGGGGTGGTGGTGGTTACATAGATCTTTTTAAATGAAGTTGTTTTCTATGTGCCCTTTTCATAGCCACTTAGGTGGAGTGTTCCAGGTCATTTATCACAATACGCAGAAGGCAGTCTATCTGTGTTTTCTGTGTTTTTCATCTGTGACGCCTCTGATGCTCAGCACACCCCAGCCCACCTTATCCTTCCTCTCCCTCAAGGCTCACGTCTCCTTCCCTCCCTCCCGAGCACCCATGGGCACACAGTGCACCTTGCCAGCTCCAACTGCACCATATTTATCTTTCCCCAAAGCCACACCTCCACCCACTGTCATCTCCATATAGAATAGGAAACGTAGGCAGGCATAGCTAAAGTCATTTTCCCAATTGTCACCTCAGATTCAAACCTAAGCAGTCTGACTCCAGAGTCTAGGATCCTAAGCCCTTATTTTACACTCTCTAGTAAGATAGTTTTAATACCTATTTCCGGCATAATAATCCCAAAGGTCAGAAACAAGGAAAAAGATACATTTCCTATTATACTTGAACTCGAAACAGAAGGTAACTACCTACTTATGAATATAAAGTGCATTACAAACTAAGATTCTTTGTTGGAATGTCTAGGACAAAATTTAACCACTTTAAAATTTCAGGTTGTACAGAAAATGCCATTTTTATGAAAGAAGTTGAAAGAGAATAGAGAAGAATTTTAAAATACGTGATTTGCAAAGGGATTTACCCTGGTGACATTCTGGGACCAAGGATGAAGTCATAAATTTCCTGAATTTAGGGACTGCCCCAAAAAGATAGTTGCAAAATATATAAATGCTTATTCAAACCCTAGCAAGATCCATTGAAATTGGGTGATTTCCCATGGTTTCTTCTCTTCCTCTTGTGTACCTTTTCTTTTTGCAGTTCTTTATTTTTTAATTCCTTTCTTTTCCTTCTCTTCTATGACCTGGCCTATCCATTTTTAAGAAGGTTAGAGGAGGAAGAATTAGGAACCACTCATGGTCAAAGCAGGTTTGGAATTTTAGTATCTCAAAATGTTTATTTTGCCACAGGTTCACTCACTCATCCGAGCAACTGACACCGTCTTTTTGTGATGTTATGGTGTCTCTTAGGCATTTATGATGGAGAAGGCAATGGCACCCCACTCCAGTACTCTTGCCTGGAAAATCCCAAGGATGGAGGAGCCTGGTGGGCTGCAGTCCATGGGGTCACTAGGAGTCGGACACGACTGAGCGACTTCACTTTCACTTTTCACTTTCGTGCATTGGAGAAGGAAATGGCAACCCACTCCATTGTTCTTGCCTGGAGAATCCCAGGGACGGCGGAGCCTGGTGGACTGCTGTCTGTGGGGTTGCACAGAGTCGGACACGACTGAAGCAACTTAGCAGCAGCAGCAGCAGGCATTTGTGAAACTGTGCCCCAGGCAACTCATTAGTAACAAGGGTTAAAGGACTAATACCTCAAAGGAATGTGCTTTAAAAAAGTTAAATTTTAGGGGACTTAAGGTAATCTCTAGAATCCTGATACTGACCTGCCTTTTCATATGTTTCGGAAGCAAGAGTAGAAAAGAGGAGTGAGACTTGTGTATAACCCAGCCTATACTGTCTGTATCCAGTCCAAGGAAGATTCTTTCCCATTTGATATCCACCAGCTTGGATGTAGAGAGGAATAAAGGGATGAGAGCCACTGATTTCAAATCTATTCAAGTCTACGTGAAAGTTAAAAAAAAGGGCAAGGAGATGGTTCTGAGTAAATAAAAGAGTTGGCATGAAGTTAAGGCATACCTGGACATGGAACAACAGACTGGTTCCAAATAGGAAAAGGAGTTCGTCAAGGCTGTATATTGTCACCCTGTTTATTTAACTTATATGCAGAGTACATCATGAGAAACACTGGAGTGGAAGAAACACAAGCTGGAATCAAGATTGCCGGGAGAAATATCAATAACCTCAGATATGCAGATGACACCACCCTTATGGCAGAAAGTGAAGAGGAACTAAAAAGCCTCTTGATGAAAGTGAAAGTGGAGAGTGAAAAAGTTAAAGCTTAACATTCAGAAAACGAAGATCATTGCATCTGGTCCCATCACTTCATGGCAAATAGATGGGGAAACAGTGGAAACAGTGTCAGACTTTATTTTTCTGGGCTCCAAAATCATTACAGATGGTGACTGCAGCCATCAAATTAAAAGACGCTTACTCCTTGGAAGGAAAGTTATGACCAACCTAGATAGCATATTCAAAAGCAGAGACATTACTTTGCCAACAAAGGTTCGTCTAGTCAAGGCTATGGTTTTTCCTGTGGTCATGTATGGATATGAGAGTTGGACTGTGAAGAAGGCTGAGCGCCGAAGAATTGATGCTTTTGAACTATGGTGTTGGAGAAGACTCTTGAGAGTCCCTTGGACTGCAAGGAGATCCAACCAGAACATTCTGAAGGAGATCAGCCCTGGGATTTCTTTGGAAGGAATGATGCTAAAGCTGAAACTCCAGTCCTTTGGCCACCTCATGCGAAGAGTTAACTCAATGGAAAAGACTCTGATGCTGGGAGGGATTGCAGGCAGGAGGAGAAGGGGACGACAGAGGATGAGATGGCTGGATGGCGTCACTGACTCGATGGACGTGAGTCTCAGTGAACTCCGGGAGTTGGTGATAGACAGAGGGGCCTGGCGTGCTGCGATTCATGGGGTCACAAAGAGTCGGACACGACTGAGTGACTGATTTGATCTGATCTAAGGTATACTGGTTTATAAAAGTACCAATCCCAACCTAAATAAAAGACATATTGTATGTATTTGTAACGAGTCTGATCCTTTACTTTTAGCCTATATTGTTTTCGGAACAACAAATAAGGGGGAGACAGCACTTGAGACTTCTTACTTTTCCCTCAATTGCTTTCAATTCACCTAACAGGTATATATCAAAAAAAGATGAGTCTACTCAAGGTACTTATTGATGGTATCTACTACCAACATTTATATCCAATTCTAAGATTTTTGAAAAAAATTCTTTTTCTTTGCTGCTCAGAAAAAGTTTACTGAAAATACCAAGTCCCTAAAAGCACTGAAATCTGCTGTCTTCTGCTAAATAATGTTTAAAAGTGTGGAGAGTTCTCCTGCCAAACAGTCATGGCAGGTGACTACGTTCATGGAAGGTGAATGTAGTCTGTTGGCATCCATGTGATTGGAGACAGGCAGGTCGAGTCTACACAGCCCTCTCCCATTACATTCGGGATAGTGTGCTAAAGATTTGTTCACTTTAATAAAGACAGATTTTGGTAAAGTAGGGGGGGAAAAAAGATGTTACTCAAATAGAATACTATTAACGTAGGAGGAAGAGTCCCACTTATGAAAGTGAAAGTGTTAGTCACTCAGTTGTGTTTGACACTCTGCGATCCTATGGACTGTAGCCTGCCAGGCTGCTCTGTCCATGGTTTTCTTTGGGCAAGAATACTGGAGTGTGTAGCCATCCTTTTTCTAGGGGATCTTCCCAACCCAGGGGCTGAATCCAGGTCTCCTGAATTGGCAGGGGGCATGGGATGCAAAAATGGCAAAAATGGCTTCTGAGGAGGCCTTACAAAGAGCTAAGAAAAGAAGAGAAGCGAAAAGCAAAGGAGAAAAGGAAAGATATACCCATTTGAATGCAGAGTTCCAAAGAATAGCAAGAAGAGATAAAGCCTTCCTAAGGAAATGCAAAGAAATAGAGGAAAAAACAATAGAATGGGAAAGACTAGTGATCTCTTCAAGAAAATTAGAGATACAGTGGGAATATTTCATGCAAAGATGGGCTCAATAAAGGACAGAAATGGTATGGATCTAACAGAAGCAGAAGATATTAAGAAGAGGTGGCAAAAATATACAGAAGAACTGTACAAAAAAGATCTTATGACACAGATAATCACGAAGGTGTGATCACTCAGCTAGAGCCAGATATCCTGGAGTGCAAAGCCAAGTGGGCCTTATGAAGCATCACTATGAACAAAGCTAGTGGAGATGATGGAATTCCAGCTGAACTATTTCAAAACCTAAAAGATGATGCTCCTAAAAAAAGTAAAAAAATAAAAAATAAATAAAAGATGATGCTGTGAAAGTGCTGCATACAAGAGGC
Organism: Bison bison bison; assembly: GCF_000754665.1. NCBI lineage: Eukaryota > Metazoa > Chordata > Mammalia > Artiodactyla > Bovidae > Bison > Bison bison. Next base: position 420,965 of record NW_011494834.1, read on the forward strand.
CAGCAAATGTGGAAAACTCAGCAGTGGCCACAGGACTGGAAAAGGTCAGTTTTCATTCCAATCCCAAAGAAAGACAATGCCAAAGAATGCTCAAAGTACCCCACAATTGCACTCATCTCACACGCTAGCAAAGTAATGCTCAAAATTCTCCAAGCAAGGATTCAACAGTACGTGAACTGAGAACTTCCAGATTTAGAAAAGGCAGAGGGACGAGAGATCCAATTGCCAACATCCATTGTATCATCGAAAAAGCGAGAGAGTTAGAAAAAGACATCTACTTCTGCTTTATTACTAAAGTCTTTGACTGTGTGGATCAAAACAAACTGTGGAAAATTCTTAAAGAGATGGGGATACCAGATCATCTGACCTGCCTCCTAAGAAACCTGTTTGCTGGTCAAGAAGCAACAGTTAGAACCAGACATGAAGTAATGGACTGGTTCCATATTGGCAAAGGAGCATATCAAGACTATATTGTCACCCTGCTTGTTTAACTTAAATGCAGAGTACATCATGTGAAATGCTGGGCTGGATGAAGCACAAGCTGAAATCAAGATTGCTGGGAGAAATATCAATAACCTCAGATATGCATATGACACCACTCTCATGGCAGAAAGTGAAGAGGAACTAACGAACCTTTTGATGAAAGTGAAAGAGGGGAGTGAAAAAGTTGGCTCAGAACTCAACATTCAGAAAACTGAGATTATGGAATCTGGTCCCATCACTTCAATGGCAAATAGATGGGCAAACAATGGAAACAGTGACAGACTTTATTTTCTTGGGCTCCAAAATCACTGCATATGGTGACTGCAGCCATGAAATTATAAGCTGCTTGCTCCATGGAAGAAAAGCAACGACCAACCTAGACAGCATATTAAAAAGCAAAGACAGTACTTTGCTGACAAAGGTCCATCTAGACAAAGCTATAGTTTTTCCAGTAGTCATGTATGGATGTGAGAGTTGGACTATAAAGAAAGCTGAGAACCAAAAAATTGATACTTTTGAGCTATGGTGTTGGAGAAGACTCTTGAAAGTCCCTTGGACTGCAAGGATATAAAATAAATCTATCTTAAAGGAAATCAACCCTGAATATTCGTTGGAAGGACTGATGCTGAATCTGAAGCTTTGGCCACCTGATGAGAAGAACTGACTCATTGGAAAAGACCCTGATGCTGGGAAAGATTGAAGGCAGGAGGAGAAGGGGTCGAAAGAGGATGAGATGATAGGACGGCATCACCAACTCTACGAACATGAGTTTGAGCAAGCTCCAGGTGTTGGTGATGGACAGGAACACCTAGCACTCTGTAGCCCATGGGGTCACAGAGTGGGACACGACTGAGCCACTGAACTGAACTCCTGCACTGTGGGCAGATTCTTTACTGTCTGAGCCACCAGGGATCCCTTATTTATGTAAGAGGAAGATTCCCACTTATAGCACTGGTATTTTATTGGCAGTGATTTAATCATTGACATTTATATTGCTCTTCTTGAGTCATCAAAAGAAATTTAAATTTATCATTCCATAATTTAAGAAAGAGGAGATGTATGCAATGCATTTTAGGAAGATTTTAAATCCAATATAGCTAACAAAAATGTCATGTTGTAAGACATGGGAGTAAACTGTAATGTTCCTTTATGTGGATTCTTTTTTTGATGCCACATATAATCTGAGGCCCTATGTGGGCAAATCAGTATACTGGCTTCTTCAATCTGACTTCTTTCCATCTCAAACATCAATTCTCTTCACCTTTTTCCAGTCTTTGTGTTCTCACGATAAAAGTACAGACACTTTTGACTGCTGTGCCTTTCTTTAGACTATTCAATCGGCCTAAATTATACTCGTCTCCTTTGTTATCAGGCACACCCCTTCAGGGACTCCTTCCCTGAACCCTTTTATCCATTCCAAACTGGAGTTTCTCCACTTTAGAGCTCTCGTGTTGTTCAGAGCAGATCTCTGTCATTGCTTTTACAATGCCATAGTTCAGTGATTCATTCTGTTGTATGGATTTCTGAGTATTCAAGGGCAGAGGGAAGGGCTAAGTAATGTACTTGCTAGTTGCAGAACAGTGTCATTTGTTGTTGTTGTTCAGTTGTTTTGTCATGTCCGACTCTTTGCAACCCCATGGACTGCAGCATGCCAGGCTTCCCTGTCCTTCACCATGTCCTGGAATTTGCTTAAACTCATATCCACGGGATGCTATTCAACCATCTCATCCTTGGTCATCCCCTTCTCCAGCATTCAATCTTTCCCAGCATCAGGGTCTTTTCCAATGAGTCGGCTCTTCACATCAGGTGGCCAGAGTATTGGAGTTTCAGCTTTAGTATCAGTCCTTCCAATGAATATTCAAGACTGATTTCCTTTAAGATTGACTGGTTTGGTCTCCTTGCAGTTCAAGGGACTCTCAAGAGTCTTCTCCAACACCACAGTTCAAAAGCATCAGTTTTTCAGTGCTGAGCCTTCTTTATGGTCCAACTCTCACATCCTTACATGACTACTGGAAGAACCATAGCTTTGACTACATGGATCTTTGTCCACAAGTGATACCTCTACTTTTTAATATGCTGTCTAGGTTTGTCATGGAGAGGACAATGGCACCCCACTCCAGTACTCTTGCCTGGAAAATCCCATGGATGGAGGACCCTGGTGGGCTGCAGTCCATGGGGTCGCTAGGAGTCAGAAACGACTGAGCGACTTCACTTTCACTTTTCACTTTCATGCATTGGAGAAGGAAATGACAACCCACTCCAGTGTTCTTGCCTGGAGAATCCCAGGGACGGGGGAGCCTGGTGGGCTGCCGTCTCTGGGGTCACACAGAGTCGGACATGACTGAAGTGACTTAGCAGCGGCAGCAGCAGCAGGTTTGTCATAGCTTCTCTTCCAAGGAGTAAGCATCTTTTAATTTCATGGGTGCAGTCACCATCTGCAGTGATTTTGGAGCCCAAGAAAATAAAGTCTGACACTGTTTCCACTGTTTCCCCATCTATTTGCCATGAAGTGATGGGACCAGATGCTGTGATCTTAAGTATTTTAATGTTGAGTTTTAAGCCAACTTTTTCACTTTCATCAAGAGGCTCTTTAGTTCTTCTTCACTTTCTGCCATAAGGGTGGTGTCATCTGCATATCTGAGGTGACTGATATTTTCCCAGCAATATTGATTCCAGCTTGTGCTTCATCTAGTCTGGAAAATCTCATGATATACTACAATATCTAGAAATGTCTGGTGAATGCAAGACTGGTAGAAAGATTCAATAGTGTCAACTCAAATGCCTGGGCAAATTATGGAAAGAAATGAATCGAGTCTGCTGGAAAGGCTGGGAGTGTTGGGAGTGTTGTGACCTGGAGAAGACGCCCTGTATGAAAGTGTCAGTCTCCACTAGCACTTGTCAGTTGTCACCGTGAGGCACTAGAGGCCCATCCTCCTAAACCCTCCAGCTTTTAAAGAGAAGCCCAAGGTAAAGTTTTTATATGAGAAATATTTTCATTTAAAAAAAATCATATGGTCCAAAAGGTCTACAGACCAGATCCAACTCCCAGACTGACAATTTAAAAAATTTAGAATGAGTAAAAGGTCAGTTTCCATGAAACCTTAGTTAGAGGTTTAACAAATTTTGCTTGCTGATATTCTACTATAATGGAATCTACCACATTATTGATAAAAAGAGAATGTTACTATATCTTGGCGACATATAGGTTTTTATTGTAATTTTCAATTTGGACTTACAGATGTTACTTTTATATAAGATGGAGATGTTATTTTAAAAAGGAAGTGTAAAAAAAAGTGAATTGATGCTTTTAGAGAAATAAATCTTGAAAAATCTCAGTAAAAAAAATACCTCCAAATTATCAAGAAATTCTGTTAACTCCCTGGTTGAAAAAAAAAACAACAAATCATGTTTGCCCTTATTTAAAGGTATATTCATGATGTTATGATTTTTAAGGTTTATTTACTCTGTTAAAATCTATAAAGATAATTTCATGAAAAAACACTCTCTAGGGATAATGCTCTTCAAAGTTTTATGAATAAAATTTTTTATGTAAAATTTTCAACATTTTGTATCCCCAGCCACAGGAGGAAAAAAAAAAGACTGGTTCTCATAGAAGCCTTTGAGACTGGTAGAGTCCACTGGAGGCACAAATATTCTTTGACATCTGCTTCCCAATACAAGTTTGCACTTTATTCCATAATGTTCCCATATTTATGGGGAAAGGAAATAGCTTTCCACCACCTCTTCTTCCAGAAAGATGTAATATGTTTATTTATAGTTTTGTGTACCTTTAGGTCTTGCCACATGCTCAGTGGTACTAATATAGGATGGGAAGAGCCAGTGAGTCACATTAGTGACTGTGAACAGAAAATGTCAACTCAGCCCCTTCCCAAACTCAGACCATGAGCAAATACACTGAGCACTTAGGAACTTCCTAGACAGGAAAAGACAGTTAGGGGAGCCAAGAGGAAGCCTTTGTAAAATAATGGAATAAGGGGAAGTTCCCTTTCGGCATGCTGAAAGAGTAGGGTGCCACGTGGCGATGTTGAAAAGAGAGGTGTTTGGAATGGAAGAAATAAAATGGAGCCCCAATATGTTCCATGACCCATTGACACCAAGCATAAAGCATCCTGCTTTGAAGAATAGGTGAAGAAAGCCGACTTCACCAGTAAGAGAGTCTGTTGGATCATCTAGTGAATGGACACGCCATGTCCATAACCAGCACCAGGAGGAAGCTCCAAAGCCTGAACTCCCCTGCTCAGGGCTTGGCAAGTGAGGGCTCAGTGCACTCAGTGCATATCAGCCCTCACTGTGCTGTCTCTGAAAATTAGGTAAACACTGATGCAGCCTGATTGCATATGTGGGATGGCATCTTTGTGGCCTGTTCTAAGACTCCGAAGTACAGAGAACAAGACAAACTGTGAGAGGACAGGGAGGGAGCAGAGCAGGGGAGCTAGTGCCCACACCTGTGTGTGCTGTGCTTACTTGCTCAGTCCTGTCCGACTCCCTGTGACCCATGGACTGCAGCCCGCCAGGCTCCTCGGTCCATGGGATTCTCCAGGCAAGAACACTGGAGTGGGTACCCCATCCCTTCTCCAGGGGATCTTCCTGACCCACCGATTGAAACAGGTAAATTGATTCTTTACCAAGTGAGCTCCCCCACATCTAAGGCGAGGAGACAGGGCTGAGATCTCTCAAGGGACCATCCAGTTCTGATAGGTGGGCCAGCTGCTGTCGGTCTGAGCTTACAGATTAAATTTCTTTATCTTTACTTAATAATATTTTAGATTGGTTGTATTTCATTTTTGTTTAATTTTTTTTTTATCACTGTTTGCGTGAGGCCAAAAACGGATGCGGTGAGACAGATAACTTGTCTCTTGTTGCCCTGCCCTAGGCAGGTACCAGCTGAAACTGGCCAGGACACAGGGGTTACTGTATTGGTCACTGACTCTCCCTGGAGCCAGGAAGACCCCTATACCCAATCCAGAGATACTTCACAGTCAGAGTCATACAGACCTGGGAAACATGAGGGATTCCAGCATATCAGGCTATTGCTTATTCTCGTAAAAGGCTAACTTCCCACTGTTGCTCAGCTTTCAAGTAAGCTTGTGTCTAGTTGATATGCTGCTACTGCTGCTGCTAAGTTGCTTCAGTCATGTCCGACTCTGTGCCACCCCATAGACGGCAGCCCACCAGGCTCCCCGGTCCCTGGGATTCTCCAGGCAAGAACACTGGAGTGGGTTGCCATTTCCTTCTCCAATGCATGAAAGTGAAAAGTGAAAAGTGAAAGTGAAGTTGCTCAGTCGTGTCCGACTCTTAGCGACCCCATGGACTGCAGCCCACCAGGCTCCTCCATCCATGGGATTTTCCAGGCAAGAGTACTGGAGTGGGGTGACATTGCCTTCTCCATTGATATAGTTGATATACCAAGCATAAAATAAATGCAAACAAAAATTTAAGAAGATGAATATATGCAAATCAAAACTTTTTTGTACAGCTTCTCTGAAACTGAGCCCTCAGTAATAAAAATGAAGTAAGAAGGAACAGTGCTGACTTTCAGTTCTTCCTGTTGAAATGACAGCACATGGTCTCATACTTCCTTTCCGTTACACACACTAGTCTGTCTGCCTGGGCCGCAGACGGTCTTCTTTCTTCTTCACTTAGACAGCCTCTTTGCATTTTCTCAATGTATTTTAAAATCACTTCCCTGTGAATTCTGCTCCAACTAAGATTAAGTTCAGTGTGTCTTTTTCTGTATTTTCATGTTCATTATGTAAACTTCTGGTATAACATTTAAAACAAATATGAAAGATGTGAACATTTTTCCCACTGAAGTATGAACTTACCACAGCTTCCTGTACAGAGCAGGTGTTTACAAAATACTTCTTGTCTGCAAGTGTTTTATTTTCCTTTGTGTACATCCTATTACTACGGGTTGGTCTCTGGAATACGACAAACGTTAAGTGAATTTCTGTGGAAAGAATGATGTGTGAGTGTATTTTCTCTTCTAGAACTAACTGTGGGGGTCAATGGAGACGTGAATACAACAAAGGAACTTTCAGATACAATGTGATTGAAAATTTGATGATTCTTTGTGGACCTGATACAGTGTATGCTGAGATCTCAAGCAAGTGAACTGTTTGAGAAGGGAAGAAAGCCAGGAACTATTAGAAACACAGTCTAGGTTGATTCTACAGTTTTGGTCAGGAGTCTAGGTTATAATGTCCAAAAGCATGGGACCAAGTTACTTGGTTTAGGTGATTGGCATCCACAGCCGTCTGTTCTAACAGGTGGGCAAGGCAGCAGGAGTCAACTGCTAGTGAGACATTTAGATTCATTCTATGACATCATCTTAATTATTTTTTATTCGTCTATTTTGATATAAGATACCAACTCTAATAAAGATTCAAGGAGGGAATTACAAAGCCTAGGCAGGGAGACACATAAGAAAATCAAGGCTGTATCAGGACTGGCAAATGTGGGACAGGTTGTAGTGAAGAATACAGCTCAGGAGGATTCTGGTTTCTGAACCAGGACTGTTTCAATTCTTAACTTTACAGACTAGAGTAATTGACTGGTCAAGAGCAGCTCAGATTCATGGTCTTGAGCACCAGCTGCTGAGTCAGGCATGCAAAGAAGAGACTGTCTGCTTCTTTTTAAAATTACATTCCACTTCATAGCTCTTATCTTACTTCTCATTAATACCCTACTTCCTGATTTTTGCAAACCAGACTTTAAGAAAGCTTCTCATTACACAGTAAATGAATACAGCTTAATTTCTTCTCCATTTTAAGGGGGAAAAAATGATTTCCCAGACATGATATTTTCGTTTCATTTCTGCCACTTGCAACAGGAAAACCACACTGGATAAAGTCCAACAATATTTATAACTATCATTCTTGTTCACATAATAGCATTTACACATCTATTTTTCTAGGCATTGCCTAGAACCTGGAATTAGACCAGATCCTAATTTATTGGGGTAAGGTAAATACTCAATACCAATACACAATAATAATGTGGGAATTGTAGAGGAAATGTGCAGAGTTTGAGACACTTATAATCAATTGGACAGAAGTTTTAAAAACTGGGTAGTCTGATAACTAAGACAATTTCTTTTAGAATTCATGGTTGGAGTTTTGACCATTGCTCTTTTTTGGGGGTGGGGGTGGGGGGCGGCAACAAATAAACAGACCTAAATGGAGAGAAAAGAAGATGTCTCAAAAGCAAAGCTTGAAGTTTCTGGCTTACTGCCTTAGCTTCCATTTTGTGCCAGAATGGATTGACTAAATTTTATTATTTCATACAAATGCTTCCTGGACCATTTTTAGTTCTTGATATATAAAACAATGAGACAGAAGGTGACACAAATATTTAGAGCCAAGTAATTTTGGAAAATTCTGTCCCATGTGGCTTTTATATGATTTTTTTCAAATATAGGTCATTGTGTGTTTCAAATATGGGTTACGTCGATTTCTCTTCATCACGTATTTCTTTAGTCTCTTAAGCTAACAGTAGCTAGCTGCACTTTGGAAGATGTGCAGTGAGTGGCCCTGGCTTCATTTAGTTAAAGAAAATCATAATCAAATCCTGAAAATAATTTATAAACCATATGTAAATTACATGTCTGATCTCCAGTACAGCGCAGGGTTTGAGATCTTACTTCACTTGCAGACTTACAAGACCGCCTGTCACAGCTTCATGGACACTGGGAGAAGACACAAGTCTCCTAGGTCAGAGATAAAGGACAGTTTGTTACACTATCAGTGACAGTGGCCAGTGTGTTCTCGTGTTTGGATTGGTCCCCCAAGCCCCAGTTTCCACACGGCGACATGGGTGCTCAAGATGGTGCTGTCCTCAGTGAGTTACGTTGCAGGAGAGAAACTCTGAGCTTAGGGAACCTAAATCTTTAGGAATGGACAATGGCCGTGACTGCCCTTGTGCTCTGGAGAAAGACAGCATCTCTGTCTTCCAAGGCTGTTTGCTATACCAGCATCCTATAAATAATAGTTTGGAACAAAGGACAGTCATTGCCTCACACACAAACTATGTAGGCCCTCTAGACTCATCTGTGATGAACTGCATTTTAAGAGTCTTTTTGAGACAATATCTTGGGGGGAAAGGTGATTTTAAAATTATAACTATAGAAAAAATTGCATACTTATGACTGTTTGAGGAAATAGTGGAAAGCAATTTAACTTAGGTTAGAAAATGTTAAGTCGGGTTTTATAAAAATGTTTTTTAGAAGACTCGAGAGTCCCTTGGACTGCAAGGAGATCCAACCAGTCCATCCTAAAGGAAATCAGTCCTGAATATTCATTGGAAGGACTGATGCTGAAGCTGAAATTCCAATACTTTGGCCACCTGATGTGAAGGACTGACTCACTGGAAAAGACCCTGATGCTGGGAAAGATTGAAGGCAGGAGGAGAAGGGGACGACAGAGGATAAGATCTCAATGGACATGAGTTTGAGTAAACTCTGGGAGTTGGTGATGGACAGGGAGGCCTGGTGTGCTGCAGTCCATGGGGTCCCAAAGAGTCGAATACAACTGAGTGACTGAACTGAATTGACTGATTTCTCAGGAGAGCAATTTAAATAACATTACTCCTTTTTTAAAAACAGAAGTTATGCTCCCCAAAGAAAAATAGTTTAAATGATCAAAGCTGAATATTTTTGCTGCTGCTGCTAAGTCCCTTCAGTTGTGTCCGACTCTGTGCGACCCCATAGATGGAGGCCCACCAGGCTCCCCCGTCCCTGGGACTCTCCAGGCAAGAACACTGGAGTGGGTTGCCATTTCCTTCTCCAATGCATGAAAGGGAAAAGTGAAAGTGAAGTTGCTCAGTCGTGTCCAACTCTTTGAGACCCCATGGTCTGCAGCCTACCAGGCTCCTCTGTCCATGGGATTTTCCAGGCAAGAGTACTGGAGTGGGGTGCCATTGCCTTCTCCAAAATATTTTTGGCCTTTTTTTAAACAAACTTTTTCTAAAAGTTTAAAATTAAGATTGTCACCCTAAATTGGCCATTAATATACTTTACTCTAATGCTTTTAATTTGGGCATGCTTAATGAGTGCCAATTCATGCTATTCATTTAGTCCTTTTATTTCCTAGTTTCACTGAATGTATTTACTGATTAAATGTTAAATACTCATTTCTATGATGTTGAAATCATGCTATTTTTATAGAAGTATATTAAATTGAAAATATGTTCTTATATGGAGAAACTATTTTCTGATTACAAAGGAAGCATTTTCTCCAAGCAAGCTAGACTGTAGAAACTAACTACTTTATCCTAAATACTTACATATTTATAGTAATATAACTACTCTTACTGAAAATGATTGATTTAATTTTGGCTAATGAAGCACCAAAAATTAAATTTTGGTTTCATTTTTAAATCATATGATTCAGTTTCTTTTTAATATTACAATTCAATAAAATGTAGGAATCATCTTTTGCCTCACAACACTTGTTAAGTGAATGTAATGAACACAAAATTTAGCGTGTGTGTTATTTTTTAAATAAAATGAAACATCAATGTGGAATCTTATAAAGTACTATATTTGATCCAAATGTTTAATATTTCTCTAAATGTTAAAGGTTATATTAATACCTCCTACTCTGGATATATCACATATACTTTTGCTTAACCTGTATGTGTTTTGTGATATGTCACCTTCAATTCAGTTCAGTTCAGTCACTCAGTCATGTCCGACTCTTTGTGACCCCATGAATTGCAGCACGCCAGGCCTCCCTGTCCATCACCAACTCCCGGAGTTCACCCAGACTCACGTCCATCGAGTCAGTGATGCCATCCAGACATCTCATCCTCTGTCATCCCCTTCTCCTCCTGCCCCCAATCCCTCCCAGCATCAGAGTCTTTTCCAATGAGTCAACTCTTCCCATGAGGTGGCCAAAGTACTGGAGTTTCAGCTTTAGCATCATTCCTTCTGAAGAAATCCCAGGGCTGATGTCCTTCAGAATGGACTGGTTGAATCTCCTTGCAGTCCAAGGGACTCTCAGGAGTCTTCTCCAACACCGTAGTTCAAAGGCATCAATTCTTCGGTCCTCAGCCTTCTTCACAGTCCAACTCTCACATCCATACATGACCACAGGAAAAACCATAGCCTTGACTAGGCAGACCTTTGTTGGCAAAGTAATGTCTCTGCTTTTGAATATGCTATCTAGGTTGGCCATAACTTTCCTTCCAAGGAGTAAGCATCTTTTAATTTCATGGCTGCAGTCACCATCTGCAGTGATTTTGGAGCCCCCAAAAATAAAGTCTGACACTGTTTCCACTGTTTCCCCATCTATTTGCCATGAAGTGATGGGACGAGATGCCATGATCTTCGTTTTCTGAATGTTGAGCTTTAAGCCAACTTTTTCACTTTCCTTTTTCACTCTCATCAAGAGGCTTTTTAGTTCCTCTTCTCTTTCTGCCATAAGGGTGGTGTCATCTGCATATCTGAGGTTATTAACATTTCTCCCGGCAATCGTGATTCCAGCTTGTGCTTCTTCCAGTCCATCGTTTCTCATGATGTACTCTGCATATAAGTTAAATAAGCAGGGGGACAATATACAGCCTTGATGTACTCCTTTTCCTATTTGGAACCAGTCTGTTGTTCCATGTCCAGTTCTAACTGTTGCTTCCTGACCTGCATACAAATTTCTCAAGATGCAGGTCAGGTGGTCTGGTATTCCCATCTCTTTCAGAATTTTCCACAGTTTATTGTGATCCACACAGTCAAAGGCTTTGGCATACTCAATAAAGCAAAAATAGATGTTTTTCTGGAACTCTCTTGCTTTTTCGATGATCCAGCAGATGTTGGCAATTTGATCTCTGGTTCCTCTGCCTTTTCTAAAACCAGCTTGAACATCAGGAGGTTCACGGTTCACATATTGCTGAAGCCTGGCTTGGAGAATTTTGAGCATTACTTTACTAGTGTGTGAGATGAGTGCAACCGC
>NW_011494834.1:432869-433580 GCF_000754665.1 Bison bison bison
CCATTCTGTTGTTTTCCTCTATTTCTTTGCATTGATTGCTGAAGAAGGCTTTCTTATCTCTTCTTGCTATTCTTTGGAACTCTGCATTCAGATGCTTTTATCTTTCCTTTTCTCCTTTGCTTTTTGCTTCTCTTCTTTTCACAGCTATTTGTAAGGCCTACCCAGACAGCCATTTTGCCTTTTTGCATTTCTTTTCCATGGGGATGGTCTTGATCCCTGTCTCCTGTACAATGTCATGAACATCAGTCCATAGTTCATCAGGCACTCTATCTATCAGATCTAGGCCCTTAAATCTATTTCTCACTTCCACTGTATAATCACAAGGGATTTGATTTAGGTCATACCTGAATGGTCTAGTGGTTTTCCCTACTTTCTTCAATTTAAGTCTGAATTTGGCAATAAGGAGTTCATGTGCTCTGAGCCACAGTCAACTCCTGGTCTTGTTTTTGCTGACTGTATAGAGCTTCTCCATCTTTGGCTGCAAAGAATATAATCAATCTGATTTCGGTGTTGACCATCTGGTGATGTCCATGTATAGAGTCTTCTCTTGTGTTGATGGAAGAGGGTGTTTGTTATGACCAGTGCATTTTCTTGGCAAAACTCTATTAGTCTTTGCTCTACTTCATTCCGTATTCCAAGGCCAAATTTGCCTGTTACTCCAGGTGTTTCTTGACTTCCTACTTTTGCATTCCTGTCCCCTATAATGAAAAG
>NW_011494834.1:433826-437243 GCF_000754665.1 Bison bison bison
ACTGTTCATGGGGTTCTTGAGGCAAGAATACTGAAGTGGTTTGCCATTCCCTTCTCCAGTGGACCACATTCTGTCAGATCTCTACACCATGACCTGTCCGTCTTGGGTTGCCCCACGGGCATGGCTTAGTTTCACTGAGTTAGACAAAGCTGTGGTCCTAGTGTGATTAGATTGACTAGTTTTCAGTGAGTATAATTTCACTGTGTCTGACCTCTGATGCCCTCTTGCAACACCAACCGTCTTACTTAGGTTTCTCTTACCTTGGGCGTGGGGTATCTCTTCACGGCTGCTCCAGCCGCTGCTGCTTACCTTGGACGAGGGGTATCTCCTCACCGCCTCCCTTCCTGACCTTCAATGTGGGATAGCTCCACTAGGCCTTCCTGTGCCCGTGCAACCACAGATCCTTAGAAATATTTATATATAAATAGTAATATAATATTCAACTGCCCTTTGTCACTTTTTATTAGTGCTTATAACATTATAAATTTTGCAATTGAAATTAATTTTTCTTTTTGTTGCTTAAAAACACTACACTGTGTTTTAGGGTTATAAAATTTATCATTAGTTCCACAAATATTTTCATAGCAGCATAAATAGAAATCAACTTAAAATTAAGTAAAATGTATAAATACATCTGAACCCTAACAAATCAAAATATAATTCTTTTACTTTCTTTTACCCAGGTATATACATGTATTATTTTACATCATAGTATATATCTCTATACTTTCTACATGTAATGTAGTAATATACCTGTGTTTTCACATGTAGGATATGTATTTTTTATAATCATTATGTTGAAAGTCACATAAAATTCTATTGAGAAAATTTTATTGAAGAATTAAATATGTTATTAATAATTCCCTTATTGTTTGTCACATATAAGTTGATTCTAAAATTTTAATACTTATACATGGTGTTTAGAAAACCATCCAGTATGCGTATTGTTTCCTTTACAATTTTTTAGAATAAATTCCAAGAAGGAGAATTCTAAAGTACAAAAACTTAATACATTTTCATTATTCTTAGACATATTATTTAATTATTTTCCAAAAGGACTTTTTAAATTTGTGTCATCAATGAAAAAGGACAAATTTCACTTCACTCATACACTTATGGTGATATCATTCATATTTATTCAGGTCCTATGACCATTTTAAGATCAGATTTTTTTTTTTCCGTTCTATTGAGTTGTAAGAACTTCTTATATGTTTTGGATGTTAACTCCTTATCAAAGAGATCATTCAAGTATTTTTTTCTGATTCTGTTTATTCTATTTGTTTATTTTTGCTATTGTTGCCTGCACTTTTGTAGTCAGATGTAAAAAGTCATTGCCAAGACAGATGTCAGTGAACTTTACCTCAGTGTGTGTTTTAGAAATTTTATGGTCTCAGGTGTTATGTTTAAGCCTTTAAAAAAAATTAATTTATTTACTTTAATTGGAGACTAATTACTTTACAATATTGTAGTGGTTTTTGCCATATATTGACATGAATCCGCAATGGGTGTACATGTGTTTCCCATCCTGAATCCCTCCTCCCACCTCCTTCCCCATCCCATCCTTCTGGGTCATCCCAGTGCACCAGCCCTAAGTACCCTGTCTCATGCATTGAACCTGGACTGGTGATCTGTTTCACATATAATAATATACATGTTTCAATGCTATTCTCTCAAATCATCCCACCCTTGCCTTCTCCCACAGAGTCCAAAAGACTGTTCTTTATATCTATGTCTCTTTTGCTGTCTTACATATAGGGTCATCGTTACCATCTTTCTAAATTCCATATGTATGCGTTAGTATACTGTATTGCTGTTTTCCTTTCTGACTTACTTCACTCTGTATAATAGGCTCCAGTTTCATCCACCTTATTAGAACTGATTCAAATGCATTCTTTTTAATGGCTGAGTAATATTCCATTGTGTATTTGTACCACAGCTTTCTTATCCATTCATCTACTGATGGACATCTAGATTGTTTCCATGTCCTGGGTATTGTAAACAGTGCTGTGATGAACATTGGCATACATGTGTCTCTTTCAATTCTGATTTCCTCGGTGTGTATGCCCAGCATTGCTGGATCATATGTCAGTTCTATTTCCAGTTTTTTAAGGAATCTCCACACTGTTCTCCATAGTGGCTGTACTAGTTTGCATTCCTACCAACAGTGTAAGAGTGTTCCCTCTTCTCCACACCCTCTCCAGCATTTATTGTTTGTGGACTTTTTGATACAAGCCATTCTGACCAGTTTGAGTAGCAGAGGTGTTAGCTCTTTTCTAAATTTTTGGTAGAATTCAGCTGTGAAGCTGTCTGGTCCTGGGCTTTTGTTTGCTGGAAGATTTCTGATTACAGTTTCAATTTCCGTGCTTGTGATGGGTCTGTTAAGATTTTCTATTTCTTCCTGATTCAGTTTTGGAAAGTTGTACTTTTCTAAGAATTTGTCCATTTCTTCCAAGTTGTCCATTTTATTGGCATATAGTTTCTGATAGTAGTCTCTTATGATCTTTTGTATTTTTGTGTTGTCTGTTGTGATTTCTCCATTTATATTTCTAATTTTGTTGATTTGATTCTTCTCCCTTTGTTTCTTGATGAGTGTGGCTAATGGTCTGTCAATTTTATTTCTCTTCTCAAAGAAATAGCTTTTAGCTTTGTTGATTTCTGCCATGGTCTCCTTTGTTTCTTTTTCATTTATTTATGCCCTAATTTTTATCATTTCTTTCCTTCTACTAACCCTGGGGTTATTCATTTCTTCCTTTTCTAGTTGCTTTAGGTGTAGAGTTAGGTTATTTATTTGATTTTTCTCTTGTTTCTTGAGGTAAGCTTGTATTCATATGAACCTTCCCCTTAGCACTGCTTTTACTGAGTCCCATAGGTTTTGGGTTGTTGTGTTTGCATTTTAATTCATTTCTATGTGTATTTTGATTTCTTCTGTGATTTCTTGGTTATTCAGTAGTGTGTTGTTTAGCCTCCATGTGTTTGTATTTTTAATAGTTTTTTTTTTTTTTCCTGTAGTTGACATCTAATCTTACCACACTGTGATCAGAAAAGATGCTTGGAATGATTTCAATTTTTTTGAATTTACCAAGGCTAGATTTGTGGCCAAGGATGTGATCTATCCTGGAGAAGGTTCCATGTGCACTGGAGAAAAAGGTGAAATTCATTGTTTTGGGGTGAAATGTCCTATAGATATAAATTAGGTCTAACTGGTCTATTGTATGATTTAAAGTTTGTGTTTCCTTGCTAATTTTCTGTTTAATTGATCTATCTGTAGGTGTGAGTGGGGTATTAAAGTCTCCCACTATTATTGTGCTTGGAGAAGGCAATGGCACCCCACTCCAGTACTCTTGCCTGGAAAATCCCATGGACAGAGGAGCCTGGTAGGCTGCAGTCCGTGGGGTCGCTAAGAGTCAGACACGACTG
>NW_011494834.1:437343-448269 GCF_000754665.1 Bison bison bison
TCACTTTTACTTTTATCTTTTCATGCACTGGAGAAGGAAATGGCAACCCACTCCAGTATTCTTGCCTGGAGAATCCCAGGGACGACAGAGCCTGGTGGGCTGCCGTCTATGGGGTCACACAGAGTTGGACACGACTGAAGCGACTTAGCATAGCATAGCATAGCATTATTGTGCTACTGTTAATTTCCCCTTTCATACTTGTTAGCATTTGTCTTACATATTGTGGTGCTCCTATGTTGGATGCATATATATTTGTAATTGTTATATCTTCTTCTTGGATTGATCCTTTGATCATTATGTAGTGTCCTTCTTTGTCTCTTTTCACAGCCTTTATTTCAAAGTCTATTTTATCTGATATGAGTATTGCTAATCCTGTTTTATTTTGGTCTCCATTTGTGTGCAATATCTTTTTCTAGGCCCCCACTTTCATTATGTATGTGTCCCTTATTTTGAGGTGGGTCTCTTGTAGACAACGTATATAGGGGTCTTGTTTTTGTATCCATTCAGCCAGTCTTTGTCTTTTGGTTGGGGCATTCAACCCATTTACATTTAAGGCAGTAATTGATAATATGATCCCATTGCCATTTACTTTGTTGTTTTTGGTTTGAGTTTATATACCTTTTCAATGTTTCCTGTCTAGAGGAGATCCTTTAGCATGTGTTGAGAGCTGGTTTGGTGGTGCTGAATTCTCTCAGCTTTTGCTTCTCTGTAAAGCTTTTGATTTCTCCTTCATATTTGAATGAGATCCTTGCTGGATACAGTAATCTGGGTTGTAGGTTTTTCTCTTTCATCACTTTATGTCCTGCCATTGCCGTCTGGCCTGAAGAATTTCTATTGAAAGGTCAGCTGTTATCCTTATGGGAATCCCCTTGTGTGCTATTTGTTGCTTTTCCCTTGATGCTTTTAATATTTGCTCTTTGTGTTTGATCTTCATTAATTTGATTAATATGTGTCTTGGGGTGTTTTGCCTTGGGTTTATCCTGTTTGGGACTCTCTGGGTTTCTTGGACTTGGGTGACGAATTCCTTCCCCATTTTAGGGAAGTTTTCAACTATTATCTCCTCAAGTATTTTCTCATGGCCTTTCTTTTTGTCTTCTTATTCTGGGACTCCTATGATTCAAATGTTGGGGCATTTGACATTGTCCCAGAGGTCTCTGAGGTTGTCCTCATTTCTTTTAATTCTTTTTCCTTTTTTCCTCTCTGCTTCATTTATTTCCATCATTCTATCTTCCACCTCACTTATCCTATCTTCTGCCTCAGTTATTCTACTGTTGGTTCCCTCCAGAGTGTTTTTAATCTCAGTTATTGCATTATTCATTATTGATTGACTCTTTTTTATTTATTCTAGGTCATTGTTAAACATTTCTTGCATCTTCTCAATCCTTGTCTGCAGACTATTTATCTGTAACTCCATTTTGTTTTCAAGATTTTGGATCATTTTTACTATCATTATTCTAAATTCTTTTTTCAGGTAGACTCTCTGTCTCTTCCACTTTTGTTTGATTTGGTGGGCATTTATCATGTACTTTTACCTACTGAATATTTCTCTGCCTTTTCATTTTCTTTAGATTGCTGTGTTTGGGGTAACCTTTCTGTGTGCTGGAAGTTTGTGGTTCGTCTTTATTGTGGAGGTTCCTCCCTGTGGGTGGGGTTGGACGAGTGTCTTGTCAATGTTTCCTGCCTAGGGAAGCTTGCGTCAGTGTTCTGGTGGGTGGAACTGGATCTCTTGTCTCTGGAGTGCATCAGAGTATCCAGTAGTGAATTTTGAGGTGTCTGTGGGTTTGGCGTGACTTTGGGCAGCCTGTATATTAATGCTCAGGGCTGTCTTCCTGTGTTGCTGGAGAATTAGCATGGTATGTCTTTCTCTGGAACTTGTTGGTTCTTGGGTGAAGCTTGGTTTCAGTGTAGGTATGGAGGCTTTTGGATGAGCTCTTGTCTATTAATGTTCCCTGGAGTCAGGAGTTTTCTGGTGTTCTCAAGTTTTGGATTTAAGCTTCCTGCCTCTGGTTTTCAGTCTTATTCTTACAGTAGCCTCAAGACTTCTCCATCCATACTGCACCTATGATAAAACATCTAGGTTAATGGAGAAAAGATTCTCCATAGTGAGAGATACCCAGAGAGTTTTGCAGAGCTACATAGAGAAGAGAAGAGGAAGGAGGGAGATAGAGGTAACCAGGAAGAGAAGAGGGGGAATCAAAAGGGGAGAGAGCAGTCTAGCCAGTAATCAATTCCCTGTGTGCCCTCCACAGTTTGGAATGCCCAGAGAAGTTCACAGAGTTACATAGAGAAGAGAAGAGGGAGGAAGGAGATAGAGGTGACCAGGAGGAGAAGAGGGGGAATCAAAAGGGGAGAGAAAGATCTAGCCAGTAATCAGTTCCCTAAATGTTCTCCACAGCCCAGAACACCCAAAGAGATTCACAGAGTTGGGTAGAGAAGAAAGGAGGAGGAAAGAGATAGAGGTGTCTTGGGGGAGAAAAAAGGAGAGTCAAAAGGGGGAGAGGGCAATGAAGCCAGTAATCACACTCCTAAGTAAAAATGGGTACTGAAGATTGGATTCTTAAAGGTACAAAATTGATAACAAATACCAAAAAGCAAAGATTAAAAATCTAGAGTAGAGGTTAGACTCTAAAAAATGCAATATTAAAAAAAAATCACAAAATTATAAAAAATATATATGAAATTTGCTTTAAAAATTGGGTCTTTTTTTGCAAGATAATAGTAGGTTATGAAAATGAAAATTAAAGGAGTAATAAAGGACTTAATAAAAATGATAATAGTAAAATATATCTAGGCATTTCTCTGGAGCTGTTGCAGGCAGTGTGGGGTCAGTTCTGTTTCAGATAGTTCCTTGTTCCAGCTTATACTTCTCGAGATCTATAGGCCCCTTCCAATGTAGTTGGTGCTAACTACAGGGTTTTAATCTGTTGCACCTGTCACTTCCAAAGCGGTTCCCTTTGTTTATTTTGGCTTCATCTGTTTGCAAGTCTCTTCAGTGTCTAATTTCCACTCTGCCACAAGGAGGCAAAGATGGTCACTATTTAGGTTCACTTGTTCAGTTGTGCTGTGGGGAGGAAGGAATACTGCAAACAAATATCACTGGCATGTGTGGGGAGTGCTTGCAGTCTGGGCCACACTTGATTTGTCCCCACTCATGGCATGTGCTTTCTTGGTCTACACTGCTCAGTCTCCAGGTTGCTCTACAGGGGAACTGTCTAAAATGGGCCCTGGGTTGCGTGTACTTCCCAGGCTTAAGCTGCTCAGGTTCAGGTTCTTGGGTACTCCACAAAGGCACAGACTTGGTTGGGCCTGGGTTTTGTGCCCTTCCCAGGTCAGAACAGCTGAGGCGACCAGATGCTTGGCGAGCACACTCCCACCAGGTGGGCAGTGCCTCTTACCACTTCCCTGGTCCCAGCCTCTTGGTTTCCTGGGTGCGCAGTGGTAGCACTGTCTCAGGTGTGTTGTGTGTCTTCTCTGGGGAGCTGATCTCTGGCTGTGACCCTCCTGGTGATGTCAACCATCCAGGATCCCAGGAAGACTTGGTTAGCAACTGGGAGCCTGCTTGCAGTTTGAAGGAAGATGCTGTCTCTGGGGCCGAGACTGCCCCTCGCCTTCTGGCTCTGGCTGTCGCCCGCCTGCCTCTCTGCCTCCAGCGGGCGATGGGCTGGTCCACTGCCGGCTAGCTCTCCTCTGGTGACGGCTCAGTCCTTTGTTCTGTGAGTGGGCCGGCAGTGCCTTAGGTTAGATCTTTTCATGGGAAAGTTCTGTCTCTTTTTTTTCCTCTCTCTGGCAATCCCACGGTTTGGGTTGTCATCGCACGTTAGCTCCCTTAGATTGTCCTCAGGGCATTCAGGCCCGGTCCTTACCTTAAGCAACGCAGCCGGCGCCTCCTTGTTCAGCCCCTGCTTGCTGGTAGCGGATGCAAGCATCTGGGCTACTTCTCCACTGGGAGTTGCGGCTAGGCGCATAATCTGTGGGTTTTATTTATTTATTTTTCCTCCTGGTTATGTTGCCCTCTGAGATTCCAAAACTCCCCACAGACATGCCAATGAGAGGGTTTCCTGGTGTTTGGAAACTTCTCCTCTTTCATGACTCCCTCCCCAGGACAGGTCTCTGTCCCTAACTCTTTTGTCTCTCTTTTTATCTTTTATATTTTGTCTTACCTCCTTTCAAAGACAATGGGCTGCCTTTCTGGGTGCCTGGTGTCCTCCATCAGCATTCAGAATTGTTTTGTGGAATTTGCTCAGTGTTCAGATGATCTTTTGATAAATTTGTGGGGGAGAAAGTGGTCTCCCCATCCTATTCCTCTGCCATCTTACGACTGCCCTCCTATGTTTAAGTCTTTACTTCATTTTGAATTTATTTTTGTGTTTTAAGATAACAGTCCAATTTTGTTCTTTTGCTCATTAAGATATTTGTCCAATTTTCCCAACCTCACTTAAAAAGAGACTGCTCTTCCTTCCATTGTATGTTCTTACTGCCTTTGTCAAAAATCAGATGGCTGTATACTGTGGGATTCTTTCTGGAGCCTCTCTTCTGTTCCAATGATCTATGAGTCTTTTTTTTTTTTTTTTTAATTCAAATACTGTACTGTTTTGACTGCTATGGCTTTGTAATATAGTTTGAAATCAGGAAATATGATGTCTCCAGCTTTACACTTCTTCCTCAAGATTGCTTTGGGGGCCTTTTGGAGTTCCACAAAGATTTTAGGATTGTTTTCAATTTGCCACTGGGATTTTGATAGGGATTTCACTGAATATGTGAATTTCTTTGGATATTTAAAATTTAAAAATTAAATTTAAGATTTAAAATGAATTCTTCTAATTCATGAACATGGAATATCTTTCTATTTATTTGTGTCATCTTCAATTTATTTCATCAGTTTTTCATAGTTTTCAATGTATAGCTCTTTCATTCCTTAGTTAAATTTATCCCTAAGTATTTTATTTTTTTGATGCTATTGCAAAAGGGCTTAAAAAAAAAAAGAATGTCTTCTTCAGATAGCTTGTTGTTTCTGTATAGAAATGCACCTCATTTTTGTATATTGATTTTGTACCTTGCAAATGTGCTCTGTTCATTGATTAGTCCTAACAGTTTTTTAGTGGAGTCTTTAGGGCTTTCTGTATATAAGATTATGTTTAGCTTTCCTGGCTAACTAAGGAAAAAAGAAAGTGTGAAACAATAGATTCAATGTACATGGTAAAACTTCTGTGCTTTGAACAGCCTTAAAGAATCTTAAGGTCATAATTGGCATCTCCAGAGACAGTTTATATGTAGGAAATGTGTGTGAATACATTTGAATGTAGTATATTTATTGACATAACAATTTTGATGTTGAAGTTGTT
Source organism: Bison bison bison (assembly GCF_000754665.1). Lineage (NCBI taxonomy): Eukaryota > Metazoa > Chordata > Mammalia > Artiodactyla > Bovidae > Bison > Bison bison. The sequence goes on from NW_011494834.1 coordinate 442,686, forward strand.
TAGTAGTCTTACTTTAGTGCTTCTTGGCTTGCTCTGTAGCCATGAACATCAGAAATTAATAATAGGAAGAAAGAGGCAACAGGCTAGGAGAATATAGTGCCTATTAAGACCAAATAAAATATGTGTGTATAATTGTCAAGGCTGTATATTGTCACCCTGCTTATTTAACTCATATGCAGTGTACATCATGAAAAATGCCAGGCTGGATTAAGCACAAGCTGGAATCAAGATTGCCAAGAGAAGTATCAATAACCTCAGATAATCAGATGACACCACCCTTATGGCAGAAAGCAGGAAGAACTAAAGAGCCTCTTGATAAAAGTGAAAGAGGAGAGTGAAAAAATTGGCTTAAAACTAAACATTCAGAAAACTAAACATTCAGAAAACATCCAGATCATGGTATCTGGTCCCATCACTTCATGTCAAATAGATGGGGAAATAATGGAAACAGTGACAGACTTTATTTTGGGGGGCTCCAAAATCACTGTAGATGGTGACTGCAGCCATAAAATTAAAAGGCACTTGCTCCTTGGAAGTAAAGCTATGACCAACCTAGACAGCGTATTAAAAAGCAGAGACATAACTTTGCCAACAGAAGTCCATCTAGTCAAAGCTATGGTTTTCCCAGTAGTCATGTATGGATATGCGAATTGGACTATAAACAAAGCTGAGCACTGAATAATTGATGCTTTTGAACTGTGCTTGGAGAAGACTCTTGAGTGTCCCTTGGACTGCAAGGAGATTCAACCAGTTAATCCTAAAGGAAATCAGTCCTGAATATACACCAGAAGGACTGATGGTGAAGATAAAACTCCTGATGCGAAGAACTGACTCATTTGAAAAGACCCTGATTCTGGGAAACATTGAAGGCAGGAGGAGAAGGGAACGCCAGAGGATGAGATGGTTGGATGGCATTACCGACTTGATGGACATGAGTTTGAGTAAACTCTGGGAGTTGGTGATGGACAGGAAAGCCTGCCGTGCTGCAGTCCATGGGTTTGCAGAGTTGAACACGACTGAGTGACTGAACTTAACTGAACTGAACTGATAATATACCTGTTCCATTTTCCATGTGCCTATGTTAGTGAATGTCTGGCTTTTGAAATGTCTATTAGGACATGAGTCTGAAACTCTCACAGGAAGATTATCACCTGGATGTCTTCTAGGAAAGCCTGTTTTCTGTACAAAGTTTCTTAATTTCAGACAGGAAGAGACATTCATAAGACTAAGCTTTAACAGTAATTAATGCCCTCCTGGGGTATGCTTGGCATAATTTGCAAGGATCATATATTCTTAGTTTGAACCAAGGAGGTTTTTGGGATTTCTAAATTCAGGTACTAGAATTCTAGAATGTTTTCCTTGCAGCAGAGCTTTTTTCTTTGCCATTCATTCTATGTACACTTTGGAAAACTTGAGCTGCTTAGTTATTTCCCATGTCAAAAAGGAAAAATTTTACTAGAATGTTTTATGAGTGCCTAGGAATCTTAACCCCTGCCTTGCTCCTAGGTATAAGGATACTTTGGGGATATTGAGAACACTGGGTATGAAAGGCCTTTGTGAGTCTCTTTCTTGGTGTTTCTCTACATAGGACCACAACCCTGAGACTGTCTTATTTTTCTTCATTTATTCATTCAATGATTTATTTATCAATACTTTCACACTCACAATAGTAACCCAATGTTTAGGTCCAAATTTCTTCCTCTAAATACTTCATTTTCATGGGGAGTGTGTTAGTCATTCAGTCCTGTCTGATTCTTTGCAACCCTATGGACTGTAGCCCACCAGGCTCCTCTGTCCAAGGGATTCTCCAGGCAAGAATACTGGAGAGGGTTACCGTTTCCTTCTCCAGGGGATCTTCCCGACCCAGAGATCGAACCCAGGTCTCCTGCATTGCAAGCAGACTATGGTCTGAGCCACCAGAGAAGCCTTTTGATGCAGAATCCTGACGAATATGTAAGATAAGCAAATACATTTTAAAGGGTGGTAAAATATTACTTTAAGAAAATGAAACTGTGCAGTGGAATACAACGTGATAGGATGTACAGCTTCTTTAGCTAGGCTGTGCAAACACGTACTCTCTGAGGAGTAGAGAGCTACCCATAAATCTGGAGGGAAGTTCATTCTAGATAAACTGGAGAGACTCTGAAACAGGAATGGACCTGGCATATTCCTAGAACAGCAATGGCAACAAAGCCAGTGTCCATGAGCAGAATGGAAAATGGGCAGAAGTGTGAACCATATATTATCAGACTGCTAGTTACTGATTTGATTTTTTTTCCCTGATTTGCCTTGGGAAAGAGTTTAATACTGTTTGATTGCAATGGGAAACTATTGGAGTTTATCTTATGCCAAAATAAGTATATTGTCTGATTTTATATTTTGAGAAGATATTTGGACCTCTATGTAGGGGGCAAGAATGTATGCAAAAGAGCTGTTGTTGAGTTATTGTAGATCAGGGATGGGGTGAGAGAGGCTTAGATGAGGATTCTAGGAGCAGACACACTGATGAGTGTTAGATTCCAAATATATTTTGGAGATAAAAACACTGAAAATTTTACCTATAAGGAAAAGACATCGATGAAGGATTGCTCCAAGTTTTCACCCTAAGTTTGATAGTGGGACCATTTGCTGAATTAAAGAAAATTGGGGAATAGGAAAAATAGATATAAGAGTGCCATTTTGGCCATTTTAGTTTTTTAAATGCCTGTTAGGCATCAGGAAGTGGAATCAATGGCCTCAGGGATGAGGCTAGATATGGGTATATTGATTTGACATTTAAAGTCACATACTGGATGAACTCTTCTAAGAAGTAAGTGGAAATAGAAAAGAGAAGGGAACCAGGACAAGGACTCTGGTTCCTTATAACTTTTAGGCATCAGGCAGATGAAGAGGGACTGACTAGTACAATGGGAGAAGAACATGGGAATGTGGCATCTCAAGAACCTAGGGAAAATAAATCTTTCAAGAAGATAAAACACTTCTTTTGTGTCCTGATGTCAGCACAACAGTCAAGATGGATATAAATGAATTGACTTTTGAATTTTCACAGTAGAGGTCAATAACCGCCTCAGTGCAAAGTGTTCAATGCAGCCAGTAAATACAAAATCCAGATTAGAATAAGTTGAGGACAGTATAAGGTTGAGAGGATGGAGATAATAGATCTATTCGAGACTTCTGAAAACTTTTGCTACTTACGGGGAGTTTTTTGTAAAATCAAACTTCCAGTGCCCTCCCCACATTAACCTGTTGAGAATACAGTAATTTAGGGGTTATATAAGAGGAGGTCAGTGAAGAAAATAGCCTGTATATGGTCATTGGATTGTGCCTTTAAATTGGAGAATTCAGGTATGTTAAAGAACATAAGGATTTGGATTCCTGCTAAAAAATTCCCTGACCCTAGTTTCACACATATAGATTTTATGTATTTGTAAAAGAGAAGAAACATTAATTAAAAACAATGTCTAAGAAAAATGATAATAACTATACTTTTGTTCCTGTTCTTTATTGAGATACATATCACATATAGAGAAATATTAAACCTATGTATGTATAGCTTAAATAATACTGACCTCCTTATCTGACCCTAATGGGACGGCTGCTGCTGCTGCTAAATCGCTTCAGTCGTGTCCAACTCTGTGTGACCCCGTAGACGGCAGTCCACCAGGCTCCTCCATCCCTGGGATTCTCCAGGCGAGAATACTGGAGTGGGTTGCCATTTCCTTCTCCAGTGCATGCATGCATCCTAAGTCACTTCAGTCATGTTCGACTCTGTGCGACCCTATGGACAGCAGCCCACCAGGCTCCTCTGTCCACGGGATTCTCTAGGCAAGAATACTGGAGTGGGTTACCATTTCCTTCTCCCTAATGGGACTACTAGTAGTTTAATCGGAAGAGTAACTTGAAGCAGAGAATAATGAAAAATGCTTAAAGTTCAAACATACATTAAGATTGACTCACTAGTATTTTGATGTCATGCCCAGGTGTTTCCTTGAGTATGTCCAATACTATGGGCCACTGATTGGTGCTTCATGTCTTTCTCTTATTAACAACACTGAAATGCATAATTTTAAATCTATAGTTAATGAAAAGTTACAAACTACAGCAATCTGAGAATAGAATTCTTCTAGAGTCTTATGATGTTTCATCTTTATAGTGGATTTAAACGTACAGCAGTTTTTTCTTGATAGACTCTCCCTTATCTTGTCTTCCCAAAGTATCCAAATTACTCTTGAGAGAGTTGACAAGTCTCACTTTACATTCCTATTCTATTATTAAAAATACAGAGTTGACTTTTGTTGGAGCTGTTGCCATGCTCAGTAGCCACAAGCATTTTGTGTGCTAAGAGAACCAGTAAGTTTATTTTCCAAATGGTAGACATTAGTTAATTTAGGGGTTATATAAGAGGAGGTCAGTTAAGAGAGCAGCCTGTATATGGTCATTGGATTGTGCTTTTAAATTGGAGAATTCAGGTATGTTAAAGAACGTAAGGATTTGGATTCCTACTAAAAAAATCTCTGACCCTAATTTCACATATGTAGATTTTATGTATTTGAAACATTAATTAAAAGAAAAGAAACATTAATTAAAAACAGTGTCTAAGAATAATGATAATAATTATACTTTTGTTCCTGTTCTTTATTGAGATACATATCACACACACAGAAATATTAAACCTATGTATGTAATAGCTTAAATAATAATTGTAAAATGACCTCCATGTAACCAATACCAAGATGGAGAAACATAACATGCAAAAACCCAGAAGACTCCCATGGGCTTCTTTCCAACCTGACCTTTGTAAGGATCATTTCTTTGTTTCTCTTTACCTTTTACCACCTGTGTATTTATTTTTTTTTAAAAAAAAGCTTTTTTTTATTTTGTATTGGGGTATAGCCAATTAACAAAGTCGCAATAGTTTCAGGTGAACAGGGAAGGGACTCAGTCATACATACATGTATCCATTCTCCCCCAAACTCCGCTCTCATCCAGGCTGCAGTATAATATTGAGCAGAGTTCCATGTACTCGACAGTAGGTCCTTGTTGATGATCCATTACTGTTTTTGAACTTTATGTAAATGTATTATGCTATCTGTATTCTTTTATTTCTGCTTCAGTTCAGTTCAGTTCAGTCCCTCAGTCTTGTCTGACTCTTTGCGACCCCATGAATCCCAGCATGCCAGGCCTTCCTGTCAATCACCAACTCCCAGAGTTCACTCAGACGGACGTCCATCGAGTCACTGATGCCATCCAGCCATCTCATCCTCTGTCGTCCCCTTCTCCTCCTGCCCCCAATCCCTCCCAGCATCAGAGTCTTTCCAATGACTCAACTCCTCGCGTGAGGTGGCCAAAGGACTGGAGTTTCAGCTTTAGCGTCATTCCTTCCAAAGAAATCCCAGGGCTGATCTCCTTCAGAATGGACTGGTTGGATCTCCTTGCAGTCCAAGAGACTCTCAAGAGTCTTCTCCAACACCACAGTTCAAAAGCATCAATTCTTTGGTGCTCAGCCTTCTTCACAGTCCAACTCTCACATCCATATGTGACCACAGGAAAAACCATAGCCTTGACTAGACGAACCTTTGTTGGC
>NW_011494834.1:448369-453217 GCF_000754665.1 Bison bison bison
AGACAGGGTTGGATCTCCTTGCAGTCCAAGAGACTCTCAAGAGTCTTCTCCAACACCACAGTTCAAAAGCATCAATTCTTCGGTGCTCAGCCTTCTTCACAGCCCAACTCTGACATCTGTACATGACCACCGAAAAACCATAGCCTTGACTAGACGGACCTTTGTTGGCAAAGTAATGTCTCTGCTTTTGAATATGCTATCTATGTTGGTCATAACTTTCCTTCCAAGGAGTAAGTGTCTTTTAATTTCATGGCTGCAGTCACCATCTGCAGTGATTTTGGAGCCCCAAAAAATAAAGTCTGACACTGTTTCCACTGTTTCCCCATCTATTTCCCATATTTCTGCTTAATTTGCTTTTATGATAATTCTGAGAGTCGTCAATTTGGTGTGTAGCTCTAGTTCATTTTCATGACCATATGATATCCCATTGTATAAACGTATTATAATTCATCCATCCTATTATTTATAGTTATGTGTGCATTATGATCAATACTGCTGTAAGCATTTGATAGTGCAGCCGTTAGGCTGTACTATCAACTATGGCAAGCACTAGACTGACAAATTTAGTTAATATTAAATGAAATTAAAAATGCAGTCTTTTAGTTGTGTTAACCACATTTCAAGTGTACAACAGCCACATTGTGTCACCAGTACTATTGACTGATAGCAATAGTATTGGACAGCACCATTTCTGGCACATTTCCATCATTCTGGAAAGTTCTATTCAACAGCAATAGTCTAGGAATACATACCTGGGAGTGGAATTGTTAGGACCTCAGATAGACATTTCCAGATGATGTCACACTGTTTTTCAAAGTGGTTGTACTAGTTTATATTCCACTCAACTGTATAAGAGAACCCTGCTCCTAAGGCCCCTGCATCCGCAACAGCGCTTGGTTTGGAGCTCAGCAGTTAAGGCTTCTGTAACAAAGTACCACAAACTTGGTGGCATAAGCATCAGAAATTTATTTTCTAACAGTTCTGGGGGGGTGGAAGCCCAAGATCAAGTTGTCAGCAGGCATAGTTCCTTTGGAGGGCTGTAAGGAAAGGATTTGTTCCAGGCTTCTCTGTTTGGCTTGTGGATGGCCATTTTCTCCAGGTGTCTTCACATTGTATTCCCTCTGAATGTCTCTGGGTGCAAATTTCTCCTCTGACCTCACCCTTATGACCTCATTTTAACTTGATGACCTTTGTAAAGGTCCTATCTTCAAATAAGGCCCCATTCTGAGGAACCAGGGTTTAGACCTCAGCAGATATATTTGGACAGAAGGGGCATAATTCAGCCTATAACAGGTATATTAGATGTTTCAATATTTACAAATCTGGTAGAAGTATAATGATATTGCATTATAATTTTAATTTTACTTCCCTGATTTTTCACATATTATCCTATTTTTTTCACATGTTATTTATAATCTGATAGTCTTTTTTTTTTTTTTTTTAAGTACCATGTCAAGGTTTGACCCTTTATTTCTCTTAGGCTGCCAACTTTTTTCATACTTCTTTATAGGAATTCTCTTTACTGTTTTGGACACTAGTACTTTTTTGATCGTCCGTTCAGTCGCTCAGTCGTGTCTGACTCTTTGCAACCCCATGAATTGCAGCATGCCAGGCCTCCCTGTCCATCACCAACACCCGGAGTTCACTCAAACTCATGACCATTGAGTCGGTGATGCCATCCAGCCATCTCATCCTCTGTCGTCCCCTTCTCCTCCTGCCCCCAATCCCTCCCAGCATCAGAGTCTTTTCCAATGACTCAACTCCTCGCATGAGGTGGCCAAAGTACTGGAGTTTCAGCTTTAGCATCAGTCCTTGCAATGAACACCCAGGGCTGATCTCCTTCAGAATGGACTGGTTGGATCTCCTTGCAGTCCAAGGGACTCTCAAGAGTCTTCTCCAACACCACAGTTCAAAAGCATCAATTCTTTGGTGCTCAGCCTTCTTCACAGTCCAACTCTCACATCTGTACATGACCACCGAAAAACCATAGCCTTGACTAGACGGACCTTTGTTGGCAAAGTAATGTCTCTGCTTTTGAATATGCTATCTATGTTGGTCATAACTTTCCTTCCAAGGAGTAAGTGTCTTTTGATTTCATGGCTGCAGTCACCATCTGCAGTGATTTTGGACCCCCAAAAAATAAAGTCTGACACTGTTTCCACTGTTTCCCCATCTATTTCCCATGAAGTGATGGGACCAGATGCCATGATCTTAGTTTTCTGAATGTTGAGCCTTAAGCCAACTTTTTCACTCTCCTCTTTCACTTTTATCAAGAGGCTTTTTAGTTCCTCTTCACTTTCTGCCATAAGGGTGGTTTCATCTGCATATCTGAGGTTATTGATATTTCTCCCAATAATCTTGATTCCAGCTTGTGCTTCTTCATAGGTGTTGCAGTTATGTTCTCCTACCCTGTGGTTTGCCATTTACTTATTTTTTATAATAAAAGTAAGTTCTTAAATTTTTATTTGATTTAGTAAACATTTTCCTATGGTTTGTATTTTTTCTGTCTTGTTAAGAAATCCTTCCTTGCCCTGAGATTATGGATTTCTTCTTCTATATTTTTTTCCTAAAACCTTACAGTTTTGTTTCTCTCATTTAGGTCATTTTTCTACCTGGGATTGTTTTTTGTTTTTGTTAAGCGATGGTAAAATTTTATTTTCTTTTTATAATAAAGAAAATTAGATTTCCACCATGATTTATTGAAAGTTCTATTCTGTCTCCCCAAATCTTCTCTATCAACTGATGTCCATTGGTCTGTTTATACTACTTTATTTAGTTCTCCTGGTGTGTTTTCTACCACTGTGTCTATATGACCCTTATTTATTATGAAAGTTTTACAATAAATTTTATTTGATGGTGAAAGTCTTTCTAATTTGTTCTTCAAGAATTTCTTTTTTTTTTTTTTCTTATAGCCTTGACCAGACGGACCTTTGTTGACAAAGTAATGTCTCTGCTTTTTAATATGCTGTCTAGGTTGGTCATAACTTTCCTTCCAAGGAGCAAGCGTCTTTTTTTATTTTTTAATTTTTTATTCCTTTATGGAGGGAGGAGGGTTCAGGATGGGGAACACAAGAATTTCTTATCTATGATTTGATATTTGCATTTCCTAGTTTTTTATAGCCATGTTTTGACAGACTAAGTTCCCTTCTATTCCTGGTTTGCTAAGAGCCTTCTTTTTTTTTTTAATCATAAATAGAAGTTAAATTTTGTCAAATCTTCCTGCAGCTGTACTTTACTTTTTCGAAAGTCTACTGTTTCCCAAATGATGTGCTAGATGCTTTATATATACATCATGTCTAGTCCTCAGATCAGTTCTGCCAAGTAAGTATAATTATTCCCATCTTGGAAATGAAAAAATAAAACAAAGCTCTGAAAGGCTAAGTAGTTTGCCCAGATTTCTAGGTACTGAGTGGAAGAGCTAGGATTCAAACTGAGATTTCTCTGGCCCCTTAATTAACTCATTAATTAATTTATGCATGTATTAAATCAGTAATTGTTATTGAGTAACCTCTGTGTTCCCTTGAAACCTTTGCACTTGCTGTTTTATCTCATTATCACCTGAGTCTGGGTACAAGTATACCTTGGAGGTATTGAGGATTCCACTCCACTGCAACAGAGTTAGTCACACAGAGTTTTTGGTTTCTTGGTTTCTTTGGTTTCTTTATGTAAACATAAAATTTATGTTTACACTATAGTTTGTTAAGTGAAATAGCACTATATCTAAAAAAATAATGTACATACCTTAATTAAAAACACATAATTGCTAAGAATGCTAACCATCCCTTGAACCTCCATATTTTTCTGCTGGTGAAGGATCTTGCCTCAATGTTGATGGCTGCTGACTGATCAGGGTGGATACTGCTGAAGGTTGGGGTGGCTGAGATAATTTCTTAAAATAAGAAAAGAAGTTTGCCACATCGATTGACTCTTCTTTTTAAATAAAGTATTGTGTGTTGCGGAACAGGGAGGCTGGCAGAGAGGGAAAAAGATGGGAACTGCTGGTTCATGAAATGGAACACACACACATTGATCAGTAAAGTTCGCCATCTATATGGGCAAGTTTCATGGTGCCCCAAAACAGTTACAATGGAAACACCAAAGGTGCCTTGAGAACACGTTGTTGTTAGCAGTGCTAAACATGCATGTGTGTTTTAGTTCTTGAATTACTGAGAATGCTAACAGGATGACACTGGTTATCTGTAAATGGCAATTGAAAAAGGCATTTCCCAGTCCAACATCCTCCAAGGAATTTTGCAGGCCTTGGCAAAAGGAAGCATGAGTGGAGCCCTTAATCAGAAGCTGCATGTGAAGAATTCCCTCATCATATCCCATCCATTCAGCTTGGCCCTGGCCAAGCTTTTGATCTCATGGAGGCTATCAGAAATACAGTCTTTTTACATATAGCAACAAAGTTAAACAAGAGTGAATTTTAGTATACTCAAACACATATGATAAATGGGGACATTAAATACTACATAGAAGCCTAGGAAAATACATCTGATAAAACATTTTTTAAAAAAGTATTGACTATGGAAGATACCACTTCTTCCCTTTGTTTCACATCTTTAAGAATGGTGAAAAGTGAAAGATAACTGCTTTAAGTACCTAAGTCTACTTGGTTCCCTGCCCAGTTTTGTGTTCCCTCATCTGTTCTTGATCGGCTGTGAGACTTCCCAGTTGGGGAGGAGAGGCCTAAGGCAGTCTTCTCCTATCTACCCCATGGTGTTACCTCATTTTCATTGCTGATAATTGTTTAAGCACTTTCTAGAAAACACGACTGAGCGACTTCACTTTCACTTTTCACTTTCATGCATCAGAGAAGGAAATGGCAACCCACTCCAGTGTTCT
>NW_011494834.1:453317-454209 GCF_000754665.1 Bison bison bison
ATGCTCCTAGTCTGTAATATACACGTGGATCTCACTTCACAAACACCCTAGATTCATAAAATGTACAGTCTAGGGCATAATTAGATATATATTTTAAGTAACTCTTTTTACAGAGTAACTTATTACTAAATTTCTTTATAAGAAAAGCTGCTACTGGTAAATACAGTATACTAACGCATATATATGGAATTTAGAAAGATGGTAACAATAACCCGGTGTACGAGACAGCAAAAGAGACACTGATGTATAGAACAGTCTTATGGACTCTGTGGGAGAGGGAGACGGTGGGAAGATTTGGGAGAATGACATTGAAACATGTAAAATATCATGTAAGAAACGAGATGCCAGTCCAGGTTCGATGCACGATACTGGATGCTTGGGGCTAGTGCACTGGGACGACCCAGAGGGATGGTATGGGGAGGGAGGAGGGAGGAGGGTTCAGGATGGGGAACATATGTATACCTGTGGTGGATTCATTTTGATATTTGGCAGAACTAATACAATTATGTAAAATTTAAAAATAAAATAAAATTTAAAAAAAAAAGAAAAAAAAAGAAAAGCTGCTACTGGGTGATTAAAATATGGCCCACTTTCTAAGAATGATATTTACAAGCAATTTTTAAAAATATCTATATGTCTAGATTAGACTTGAAATTCTGGGAAGATGGTACCAGCAGAAGACATCCGGTTTTTTAAAATGTATTTGAATTCCCATACATAAACAACCAAGGTAGCTATTTAGCAGAACCAAAACCAATGGACATTTACAACAAAACTGGTAACAACATATCTCCACAGTCCCCCAAAATGCAGACTGCTGAAATAAACGCTGCAGCCACAAGGCCAGCTTGTTATCAGTGTTGAGCTGCAGGTAGCAGAAGGACCCTGAACA
>NW_011494834.1:454309-458657 GCF_000754665.1 Bison bison bison
GGGACGGGGGAGCCTGGTGGGCTGTCGTCTATGGGGTCGCACAGAGTTGGACACGGCTGAAGCGACGCAGCAGCAGCAGCAGCAGAAAACAGGAAGTTTTACACAAATGTGTTGCTCAGTACTCAGAGGAACTACAGACATTTTGAATAAATTTTTCATCTTCTTATATAACTCACTCAATTCCTTGCTGTATTTTGACATAACTGGAGACTTAAAGATGATTTAGTATTTCAGACATATAATTAATCTAAGAACAAAAGTAAACGATCCCATTGAAATGTCTTTAATTGACTGAATGGCTGTTGCCTTTACCACCTGCCACTTCCTCAGCATTGATGCTCCTAGTCTGTAATATACAGGTGGATCTCACTTCACAAACATCCCAGATTCATAAAATGTACAGTCTAGGGCATAATTAGATATATATTTTAAGTAACTCTTTTTACAGAGTGACTTATTACTAAATTTCTTTATAAGAAAAGCTGCTACTGGGTGATTAAAATATGGCCCACTTTCTAAGAATGATATTTACAAGCAATTTTTAAAAAATATCTATATGTCTAGATTAGACTTGAAATTCTGGGAAGATGGTACCAGCAGAAGACATCCGGTTTTTAAAAATGTATTTGAATTCCCACACATAAACAACCAAGGTAGCTATTTAGCAGAACCAAAACCAATGGACATTTACAACAAAACTGTTAACAACATATCTCCACAGTCCCACAAAATGCAGGCTGCTGAAATAAATGCTGCAGCCACAAGGCCAGCTTGTTATCAGTGTTGAGCTGCAGGTAGCAGAAGGACCCTGAACATGGGTTCTGAGAAACTGAGAGCAGGTCAGCTCACAGCTCTTTACCAGAAGTCCCAGGACAATTGCAGAACAGCAGCTGCAGCTGGGCAGCTGGGAGGGTTTTGCTCATCTCTGTAGCAAAGTGCAAGGGCGTACTGTGAATCCTAAACACGCAAGCAGCTGGGTCCCTGTGAAATCTCCAAACTGAACCTTCGGAGCTCCTTTTGGAGAAAGGTTCTCCCAGCGAAGTATGGAGTCAAAACTGAACATGATAAGAGTGACGGAGAGAAAAAGGAAGGTTCAGATAAAATGAGTGAGCCAAGAGCCTCGAAAAGACATGGAGGAAACTTAAATTACATGTCACTAAGTGAAAGAAAATCTGCAAGACTTCATATTGTGATAGTCAAACTCTACAACATTCTAGAAAAGGCAAATCTATGGAGAGGGTGAAAACCTCAGTAGCTGAGGGAGCTAGAGGGTAGGGAGAGATGAGTAGGCAGGGCAGAGGATTTTAAGTGTAGCGAAACTGCTGTGTTTGATGTTTTAATTATGGATATATGTCATTTGCCTAAACTCATAAAACATACCAAGAGTGAACTCTAATGTAAACTGTGGTCTTTGATTGACGTGTCACTGTAGGTTTATCCGTTGTAAGAAATTTGTCACAGTCATGGGGGACATGACTCTAGAGGAGGCTCTGCATGAGTGGAGGCAGAGCATGTATGGGAAATCTCTGCACCTTCCAGTTAGTCTTGTTCATGAGCCTAAAACTGCTCTAAAAAGTTGTCGTCATTTAGTCACGTCTGACTCCTGTGACCCAATGGACTGTGGCCTGCCAGCCTCCTGTGTCCATGGGATTCTCCAGGCAAGAATACTGGAGTGGGTTGCCATTCCCTTCTCCAGGGGATCTTCCCGACACAGGGATTGAACCCAGTTCTCCTGCATTGCAGGCAGATTCTTAGACTGAGTTACAAGGGGAGCTCTAAAAAGTAAAGTCTATCAAAAAAACAGGGTGTGTTTGCTTACCTTAGTACTGTAAGGCATTGCTACAAACTTAGTGACTTAGAAACAACATAAATGTATTATCTTGGAGTTCTTAGGTCAGAATTATGAATGGTTTCAGGTGACTCTGCTATGAGGCTTAAACCAAGGTGTATGTGTCTGGGCTTTTATGGGGAGATTGTAGGAAAAATCCCCTTCTGTTCATTCAGGTGGATGGCAGAGCTCTCTGCCATGTGTTAAGGGACTGAGGTCCTGTTTCCTCCAAGGGTCATTTCTCAGCATCCAGAGCTTGCCAGCATTCTCTGCTTAGTGGCCTTCTTCATTTTTGAGGCCAGAATCAGGGGCCTCTTCATGTGGGTCAGTCCTCCTGTCTCAGATCTCTCTTACTCTTGTTCTGCCCCATCCCTATTGCCTCCAGCTAAAGAAAGTTCTCTTGTTTTAAGGCACTTGTATGATTCAACTGGGTTTCCACAGATAATAATCCGGGATATCTCCCTGGATTTTAGTTTATGGTCTGTAACCTTAGTTATGTCTTTACAGGTTCTAGAGATTAGGACTCAGATATCTGGGATGACCATTCATTCTACACTATGAGGAGAGGGGCACAGAGCCTGGAGATCTCAGGAAGCAAGCTGCTGTACAAAAATAACAAACGAGGGAGCTCCATGATGTTAAAAATTTAGCCTGAACTGTGCCTCCTTCTAAAAGTTCATAGAAACTAAATTCAACAAAAAGTATAAATATGGCCTTTTATAATATTTCAAAAATAAACTAAAGATTTAAAGATATGGTATAAGATGTGAAAGAACAATATTCATCAGAGAAAAATTCAGAAAGGAGGTAATGGAACTGAGCTGAGGTATTGGAAATAAAAGAAAAAAAATTCAACACAAGAGAGAATAAAGAAATTACTTTAAGAAAAACTGATAATAAAAAAGAACAACATATCAAATATAAAACATGAAAAACTTAAAGAAGAATTGGAGATAAAATTAAAAACACTGAGAACTGGCAATAAAAATTCAATATAAATGTTATTGAAGTCTCTGGAAAAAATTGAAAACAAAACAAGAAAATAGGAAAACCCACTAACAAGAAGACTTTCTGAAAATATGTATATATTTGAAATTATGTATTAGATACTCACTGAGTACCTAAGAATATCAATCTAGAATGACCAAAATCAAGATATATTCTAGCAAAATTACTACAGCTTAAAGGAAAAAAAAAGCCTTATTTTTCATCTTGGCAAAATCAGCAGGTGATTTATAAGGGAAAGAAAATTATGTTATCATCAGAAATTTTTTGTTAGTAGTACTTTATGCTAAGAGAAAATGGAGTAACATAAAGTTAAGGTACTCAAGGGAAGAAATGTTGGCCAGGGATTTTATATTCATCAGACCTACCTGCCAGTTTAAAGGGTATAGACAAACAAATAGCATTAGAACTCAAGGAAATAGTTCCCAAGATTTCTTCCTGAAGAAGCTTCTAGAGACTGTGCTCCTGAACTACCAAAATGACAAGAGAAGCAGCAACATAAGGCCATGTGATGTCATTAAATGTTTAGTTACTTATAAAACTCAAGAGTAAATGATTTTAGGACAAGAGAGGATAGTATATAATGGCTATATGCTTAGGAATAATATAGTCCAGCTACTAAGCAATAGAGAGTAAAAAGCACATATGTAAAAGAAAAAAATATTCACCCATTCTCAGTAATTATATAGGTAACTAATAATCTAATATAGTAGAATTACTATTGTTATTCTGAGACCCTTATGTGTGTAATGTGGGAAAAAGTAAATGAATATATGTGGGATATTCTGTTATTACCTGTGTCCTTGAGACGTAGGATTCTTGGTACAGATGAAGAGTATATAAGAAAGAAGTGGAGTCAAGTGAAATAAAGTGAAGTCACTCAGTCGTGTCCAACTCTTTGCGACCCCATGGACTGTAGCCTGCCAGGCTCCTCCGTCCATGGGATTTTCCAGGCAAGAATATTGGAGAGGGTTGCCATTTCCTTCTCCAGATATAAGAGAGAAGTATATATAAAAGTATATAGAAGAACTCTGGTTTAGAATTTGGGTTTGAATTGAACGTATCAGTACAACTGTTATCTTAAAAGATTTAATTATCTTAAAAGTTTTACTAAAGGAAGTGACACTCAGTGGCTGCATTATGTTATCCCCAATTCCTACTTCTCCTACACGGTAAGTCCAGAAACTTGATAAGCCACATTTAACCCTTTAAATCCTTTACTTCTTCTTCATCCCCTCTTAACAGACAGTCAGCCTGCAAATTCAAATAACTCTTGTTCAGTTGCTCAGTTGTATCCGACTCTCTGTGACCACATGGACTGCAGCACGCCAGGCTTCCCTGTCCTTCACTATCTCCTGGAATTTCCTCAAATTCATATCCATTGAGTCAATGATGCCCTCCAACCATCTCATCCTCTGTCACCCTCTTCTCCTCTTGCCCTCAGTCTTTTCCAATGAATCAGCTCTTCTCATCATGTGGCCAAAGTATTGGAGCTTCTGCTTCAGCATCAGTCCT
>NW_011494834.1:458757-468746 GCF_000754665.1 Bison bison bison
TCACCCTCTTCTCCTCTTGCCCTCAGTCTTTTCCAATGAATCAGCTCTTCTCATCATGTGGCCAAAGTATTGGAGCTTCTGCTTCAGCATCAGTCCTTCCAATGAATATTCAGGACTGATTTCCTTTAGGATTGACTGATTGGATCTCCTGGCAGTCCGAGGGGCTCTCAAGAGTCTTCTCCAACACCACAATTCAAAAGCATCAATTCTTTGGTGCTCAGCCTTCTTTACGGTCCAACTCTCACATCCATACATGACCACTGGAAAAGCCATAGCTTTGACTAGATGGACCTTTGTTGGCATAATGATGTCTCTGCTTTTTAATATTCTGTCTAGGTTTGTCATAGACTTTCTTCCAAGGCGCAAGAGTCTTTTAATTCATGGCTGCAGTCACCATCCACAGTGATTTTGGAGGCCAAGAAAATGAAGTCTGTCACTGTTGCCATTTTTTCCCCCATCTATTTGCCATGAATTGATGGGACTGGTTGCTGTGATTTTACTTTTTTAATGTTGAGTTTTAAGCTAGCTTTTTCACACTCCTCTTTCACTTTCATCAAGAGGCTCTTCAGCTCATCTTCACTTTCTGTCATAAGGGTGATGTCATCTACATATCTGAGATTACTGATATTTCTCTAACAACTCTACCTTTTAGATATTTCTCAAATCCATCCATTCTTCTCCATCTTAATGGTGCCACCATCTAACCTGGGAGCTCTGCAGTCATCTTCTCAGTGGTCTCCTTGCATCTCTCTTTGCCCCTCCAATCCATTCCTCATTTTGCAAAATGATCCCTGTATAGTAAGTATGATCATTCCGCTCCACATTTTAAACACATCAGTGGCTTCCCAGAGTCCTGAGAGTGGCTACAATGGCCTGGATGATGCAACCGCTGTTGATGCTGAGTCCTCAGATGCACCATTTCCCTCCAGCTCTAAACATGCCAGAGTTTTTAGGGCCATCACATGGATTGTTTTCTCTTCCTGTTACACATTCTTCCTCCTATTGAGGCATCTCATTCTTCCTTATAGCTTCAGCTCAAATATCACCTTCTCCAGATTCTCCTGATCACCACCCCTAATTAGAGGAAATACCCCTGAGTATTTAACATTCTATACTTCTAAGAACACTGAGCACTTGTATTTTTAATGCCAATTTTCCCCATCAGCATGGGAGTTCCATGAAGAGGGGAATCTACCTATTTCCCACTTAACTCCCATTTCCTAGCACATGGCAGTTACTGATTGAATATTTACTGAATGAATAAAGGAGTGAAAGTGAAAGTCATTCAGTGTCTGACTCTTTGTGACCCCATGAACCATACAGTCCATGGCACTCTCCAGACCATAATACTGGAGTGGGTAGCCTTTCCCTTCTCCAGGGGATCTTCCCAACCCAGGGATCGAACCCAGGTCTCCCACCTTGCAGGCAGTTTCTTTACCAGCTGAGCCACAAGGGAAGCCCATGAATAAGGGAATGATTGTCTAAATAGGCAAGATTGAGACATAAAAATGTTGGTTAATTTCTTTCCTCTAATCTTTGCATTTATTAAAACCAAGTGTGATGCCATATGTTTTATATTTATAGGAATATTATATGTAGGATATTCTCCCTTTCCACAGTCATTTAATTTTTCCAGTCAGGCCTTTAGATTTAATCACAGAACATTTTATTCTTTCCATCTAAACTTTTAAATGGACTTCCGAGGTGGCGCTAGTGGTAAAAAACAAAAAACAAAAACCCTGCCAATGCAGGAGACATAAAAGATGTGGATTTGATTCCTAGGTTGGGAAGATCCCCTGAAGGAGGGCATGGAAACCCACTCCAGTATTCTTGTCTGGAGAAGCCCATGGACAGAGGAGCATGGTGGGCTACAGTCCATGGGTTGCAAAGAGTCAGACATGACTGAAGTGATTTAGCTTGCCACAGAAAACTTTGAAATAGTTCAATAAAAATGATTAACTAGTCTTCTCAATTAGTAATGCTTTTATACTTTGCTTTTAACAGGCTAAGAAAGCACAATGAGGGGAAAGACTATTATCAGAGATTTTACTAAATTGTAAACAGAACCACTAAGCACTGCCCCAGAGTTAGCCCAGCTTTCTACATTTTTTTCTATTTGAGGTTAGCATGAATGTTCAGAATAAGGACCCTATGGTCCTCTGAAGTCCCACATCATGAAAAAGAGATTTAATTATCTTGGCCTAAAAGTGGGTAACTATTTTTATGAGGACTTTCAATAATAAAGGTAAAAACAGGAAAAACAAAATAAAATTAATGGGTTGTTTGTATAGTAACTAAGTTAACAACAAAATAAATTAACCAGAACACATTACTTCTGAGCATCCTGGAAACGTTCAAACTCCTCTTTTATGTTACTATATATTTCTTAGTTGCTTTGACATCCCATGTAATTTATATGTGTGTATTTTCTCACATAAATCTTATGTCAGCTGTACATTATTTCTGTTGTGCAAATCAAGATTTCTTAATAAACCATTGTTTTAATTTCTGAAAAAAACATATTGGACTAAAACTTTGGTTTGCTGTGAAGCATGCATGGTAGAGAAGTGACCCATCGCAACAGTTATGAACCATTGTTTCTACTGTGGGGAGTGAGAAGCTCTGAAGCTCCTTAGCTTCAGGATAAATGTGCCCTGAGTTCAGCTGTGCAGTGTGGTTGCTTGATCTGACCTCTGACCTTGCTTTTGCCTTGGCACTATGAGTAATTGGTCTGACCTAGGCCCTTGTTTATCCACCTGTGCCTCTGTCTTAGGATATGGCTCACCTCATCTTCAGAGGTAATGACCCGCAGGGCCATCCCTGACCAGCTCATCTCTGCTATGGCTAAAACAGGAAGAAGGAGATGGAGAAAGAACATCAAGGACATACCTGCAATAATCTGGGTGATAAGAATTTGAACTTCAGTGGAGCAGAGAGAACAGGGCGAAGAGAGGGTGAACTTGACTGGTTATAGGGGATGAAAAAAGGAAAACAGTACATGGAATTAATACCAAATGACTGGGAGAAGGGGAATGGATGTGGAAAAGTTGCTAATGTGGGTCTGCATATCTAGATTAGCTGAAAATATGACAGTAAAATTGTGTCAATACAGAAAGTCTCAAATTATGTCTACTTTATTCATATTCACAGGATTCAGGAAGAATTTTGGCAAATAATCTTCCTTTAGAACAACCAAACAGATATTCTTATATTCAAGATTGTGAATCAAAATATTTCTTAGAACACAGGCTATGCATGCTGTTCATATACATTATCACCGCCTTTCATACTGTAGAGAATGTAACACGCAGTGCCTACCCAGATAAAAGGTAACACATTAAACAGGTGAAGGTGGCAGACTTGGGCCAGACTTCCTGGCACCAAATCCAGCTTTGTCACTGAGGAGACCCTTGTATGGCTAAGAGCAAGTTACATATGCTCTCATCCTGTTTCCCCATTTGGACGGTGGAGATACTATAGTTATATACCTTGTAGTATTAAAGTTGTTATGACAATTGAATTATTAATTATAAAATAAATTTTAGAATTGTACCTGGCATGTACAGAGTAAGTACTATCTAAGTATTTCATAAATAAATGTTTTCTAAGATTCTCCTAATTCTCAGATTATCTAATTTTATAGAAGAGTCTGTTCTGCCCAATCTTTAGCCTTGTTTTACTTTGCCTTTAGGTGATTCTACATTGACAAATATTTTAAAACGTACCGTTTATGTTAGTGTTAGTCACTCAGTTGTGTCTGACTCTTTGCGACCCCATGGACTGTAGCCTGCCAGGCTCCTCTGTACATGGGATTTCCCAGGCAAGAGTACTGGAGTGGGTTGCCATTTCTTCTTTAGGGGATCTTCCTGATCCAGTGATCGAACCTGGGTCTCCTGAATTGCAGGCAGATTCTTTATAATCTAAGCCACAAAGGAAACCCATGTATGTCAGAGGACCTAGTTAAAGGACAAAAGTCTGCTAAGTGCACACTCATGCCTTTCCCCAGGCCATTTAATTCCTTTGCTGCAGCAGTAGCATCTGCCGGTCCCTCAAGAGAAGGCTCTGAAGGCAGGGCTTGCAGAGCCGGGAGGCAGCCTGGTATTCATCCTGGCACCCCATTGCTTCTGTGTCGCTCCATCCTAACTGATTAATAGACTGCATGTGCGTCATCCTACTCCCATCTTTACCAGCATGCAAACTCCTTTAATCCTTCCTTATCTTGAACTTTGCTAACCTTCTGAGCTATAAACCTTTCAGTTCAGTTCAGTTCAGTCACTCAGTTGTGTCCGACTCTTTGTGACCCCATGAATCGCAGCACGCCAGGCCTCCCTGTCCATCACAACTCCCGGAGTTCACTCAGACTCACATCCATCGAGTCAGTGATGCCATCCAGCCATCTCATCCTCTGTTGTCCCCTTCTCCTCCTGCCCCCAATCCCTTCCAACATCAGTCTTTTCCAATGAGTCGACTCTTCGCATGAGGTGGCTGAATACTGGAGTTTCAGCTTTAGCATCATTCCTTCCAAAGAAATCCCTTTATAAAGCTATAAATGAAATCTTATGGATCTACAAGTCTGGCACTTAAAACACATGAGAATTCCTTAGCAAATATACTTTCTTTTCCTTGAAGAGTGAAAATCACCCAGTCGTGTCCAACTCTGCCACCCCATGGACTGTATGTAGCCCACCAGACTCCTCCGTCCATGGAGTTTTCCAGGTAAGAATGCTGGAGTGGGTTGCCATTCCTTTCTCCAGGGGATCTTCTGATTCAGGGATTGAATCCCAGTGTCCTGCACTGCAGGCAGGTTCTTTACCACTGAGCTACCTGGGAAGCCCTTTTATTCCTTACTTTCAACTGAAATTCAGTTCATTAGTAGTTAAAAAGAGGAAAACTGTGCTTGTCCATGGTTAATGCCTCCTTCCTACCAGTAGGTTATTTATTGATTAGTTGGAAATTTCCAGGATCTATGACTTGGCAAGGATCATTAATATTTTCATGATTTCCAATACCAATTGGTGTTTGGTATTAGTTTATAAATTACTGCTTCATTTCTAGACTCTTAGATCAATTTAACCTCTTAGAAGATATCTAAGAACTTTTTTGGCCTGTCAAAATTCTGTCTGATAGAATTTTTCTTGGTACATTTACTTATGACCTCACACTCCTGAGCAGGTTTATATTTTTTAAATACACATAGGTGAGAGGGCATCACATGGCAAAAGCAATGGTCCTGCATCCTTACAGATTTATATGAGCAGAGAAAACAGCCTACAAATGAGAGGTAATAATAGAAACAATAAGGAAATAATGATAACAGCATTTATTGTGTCTTATGCCAAGGGCCACACTAAGCAGTTCTTTGTATGTTATATGGGGCTTCCCTTGTGGCTTAGGCTAGTAAAGAATCCACCTGCAATTGGGGAGAGCTGGGTTCGATCCCTGAGTTGGGTAGATCGCCTGGAGAAGGGAAAGGTTACCCACTCCAGTATTCTGGCCTAAAGAATTTCATGGACTATACAGTCCAGGGGGTCACAAAGAGTGGGACATGACTGAGTGACTTAAAAAAAAAATAGAGGACACACCCTAAGGTGATACCTGTATTTTAAAGATAATTTTTAACCAAAATATTTCATAACAAGATTACATTAGTGAGTAAGATTACATTGCATACACTACTTTATGAACTGCATTGCATTTGTAAATCATATCTTAGTTTCCCTTTCCCCTTTTAAAATCAGAGTAGACCTCTTTCCATGTCAGTATATCTGAATCTCACATTTGGCTGATACTTATTAATCTGACTTTTACCTTTTCTATCACACATGTTTAAAATAAAAAATACATAAATGTAACATAAGTATATTTATTCAAATAATTTAAAACCTGATTATAGATATGGATATACAGATAGACACAGATAAAATATATATTATTCATTGTATATCAAAAAGTATTTGTGGTGGCAGAGATTTAAAGAAAAAACTAAAAACAAATGGTGTAATTATTTAGTTCATTGTAAAACATGTTCTTTTGTAAACAGATAATTTCATGAATTTAATAAATTTTAAATTGTGCACCATTGTTTTTATAAAAGCTGTAAAGTGTCCATGGTATGGACCTAACAGAAGCATAAAATATTAAGGAGCGGTGGCAAGAATACACAGAAGAACTGTATAAAGAAGATCCTCATGAACCAGATAACCACAATGGTGTGATCACTCACCTAGAGCCAGATATCCTGGAATGTGAAGTCAAGTGGGCTTTAAGGAGCATCACTATGAACAAAGCTGCTGGAGGCAATGGAATTCCAGTTGACCTATTTCAGATCCTTAACAGTGGCCACAGGACTGGAAAAGGTCAGTTTTTATTCCAATATCAAAGAAAGGCAATGCAAAAGAATGCTCAAACTACTGCACAGTTTTAGTCATCTCACATGCTAGCAAAGTAATGCTCAAAATTCCCCAAGCCAGCTTCAACAGTATGTGAACCATGAACTTCCAGATGTTCAAGCTGGATTTAGAAAAGGCAGAGGAACCAAAGATGAAATTGACAACATCCATTGGATCATAGAAAAAGCAAAAGAGTTTCAGAAAAACATCTACTTCTGCTTTACTGACTATGCCAAAGCCCCTGACTGTGTGGATCACAACGAACTCTGGAAAATTCTTAAAGAGATGGGAATATCAGACCACCTTACCTGCCTCCTGAGGAATCTGTATGCAGGTCAAGAAGCAACAGTTAGATCCGGACATGGAACAACAGACCAATTCCAAATCAGGAAAGGAGTACATCAAGGCTACATGTTGACACCCTGTTTATTTAACTTATATGCAGAGTACATCATGCAAAATGCCACACTGGGTGAAGCACAAGCTGGAATCAAGAATGCTGGGAGAAGTATCAATAACCTCAGATATGCAGATGACACCACCCTTATGGCAGAAAGTGAGGAACTGAAGAGCCTCTTTATGAAAGTGAAAGAGGAGAGTGAAAAAGTTGGCTTAAATCTTGACATTCATAATACTAAGATCATGGCATCCAGTCCCATCACTTCATGGCAAACAGATGGGAAACAATGTATACAGTGACAGACTTTATTTTTGGGGTCTCCAAAATCACTGCAGATGGTGACTGTAGCTATGAAATTAAAAGACGCTTGCCCCTTGGAATAAAAGCTATGGCTAACCTAGACAGCACATTAAAAAGCAGAGATATTCCTTTGCCAAAAAAGGTCTGTCTAGTCACAGCTGTGCTTTTTCCAGTAGTCATGTATGGATGTGAGAGTTGGGTGCTGAAGAACTGATGCTTTTGAACTGTGGTGTTGGAGAAGACTCTTGAGAGTCCCTTGGACTGAAAGAAGATCCAACTAGTCCCTCCTAAAGGAAATCAGTCTTGAATATTCACTGGAAGGACTGATGCTGAAGCTGAATTTCCAATACTTTGGCTACCTGATGCAAAGAACTGACTCACTGGAAAAGACTCTGATGCTGGGAAAGATTGAAAGCAGGAGGAGAAGGGGATGACAGAGGATGAGATGGTTGGGTGGCATCACTGACTCAATGGACATGATTTTCAGCAGGCTCTGGGAGTTGGTGATGGACAGGGAAAACTGGTGTGCTGTGGTCCATGGGGTCGCGAAGAGTCAGACATGACTGAGTGACTGAACTGAAAGTGTCCTTGAAAACAATTAACGTATCATATGCAGACACACACATATGCACATATACATACCCCATTTCACAAATGCATATAGTCCCCTGTCAATCTAGTATATAGTACTGGACCTCTGTCATCAAAAAATATAAATTGTGAAATCTATGTTTTCTCTCAACATTATATAAGAACACTTGCTTGCTCAGTCCAATCATTGTGGGCATAAAATGATTAAGCAAAGTCAAAAGATTTTACTTCATGAATGTCTAAGTGTCATACAAGATTCAATTTTAATTATTGGTAGTGGTTTCAATTGTTTTTAAAATTTTTTTAAAGTTTTTTAAACTTTTAAAATTTTAAAAATAACTTAGCAATTATTCTTAATTGGTAAAACAAGTATAACCAAGACTTAAAGGCAATAATTCAACAGAGACCTCAAAGCCCAGGAACATCACTTGGCATTTTCAGGAGAAGTGATGATTTCAGAGGAAAATAAATGTTCTGCAGGAAATGAAAACCGAAAGACATTACTTTTATTCCTGAAAATTTATAACTAATTAAATTTTTCTTGTATTGCTAGTCATATTTCCTTCTCCAGTTTCAGTACTATGATGTATAAAATATTGCACAATTGTACCTATACATTTTGAAATTGTAGCTTTTTTCATCCCATCAGCATTTGTGTGTATAGTGAATAGTATAATTCATTAGAAACATGACTTAATTAATTATACTTTAAAATGTACACTGCCTATACTTTGGGAGATGTTTATCTAATAAAATCATCTTTTGATATCAGAACATTCTAGAAAATAATTATATATACAATAAAAGACAATTTAGGAATGGCATATCTGGAAAAAGCCCACTCAGTAAAAAGTAACTGTGGTTATTGATTTTGATTTTAAAAAGGGGAAGGGAAACTAAGATGTATAACATTTTTTGAAAATTAAGAAACATACATAAGCTTCTAAGGACAGAAAATAAACCATAGATAGCTTATGTTCAGTGTTTAATACAGTTTCACATGGAAGTTAGCTCTCAGAGCTTTAATGGGGATGATAGTGCTCCTTCTACGCTGGAGGAAACAATTCCATTATTTTGAAGTGTCTGCATTATCCACATGAGTATTCATTGTTCAAAGGAGGGATACAGAATGGGAAGGAGATTCATATTTATGCCTCTTCATTAATGTTTATATATATTGAACCCTCCCCACATGCCAGAAATTGTGTGTGGGACTGAAAAAGAAAAGCTTGATTTTTGTCCTGCTTGAACTTACATTTTACCATGTGATGAAAGCTCATTGTTGTAAGTACCCTACTATGCAGGCAGTGAGTGCAAAGGGCTATGGAGCACAGAAGGGAAGCCACTGCTCTTATCCAGGGGTCAGAGAAAGCTTTCCTGTGTGTTTCTCAGTCCCCGTTCTTGCTGCCCCGTGTTAGGTCGTCCTCGTCTTGCACCCAGCTTTTAGCCATAGTCTCCTAACTGGTCGTCCTGCCTCACATCCTTGCTCCTGTCCACTCTAAATCTAATTTAGAAGCTTTCACTCTCCCCACATCACTCTCAGGATTGCATTCAAACACAGTATTATGTCTCAAAATATCTTTAATAGTTGGCATGCCATGTTCTTCCCATCCTAATCTCTAGCCATCTTGTTACATTGGACCCTAACGTGTAACTAAACTACTTTGAGTTCCAAGGACACATTATGTTTATGCATCTTATCTGCCCCTGGTTCATGTACTTCCTCTTTCTAGAACATTCTCATCTCCTTTACTGCGCCTGTACCTGGTTAATTAATTCTCATTGTTTAGGTTTCTGTTCAGATGTATTCATCCAAGCCAAAAACATAAGTGTCTTCCTACTATCTTCCCTTTTTCTTGTCCTTTTCATTTAATCCATCATCAAATCCTAAAAATTCTAAGACTAAAGCACAAGCTGGAATCAAGATTGCTGGGAGAAATATCAATAACCTCAGATATGCAGATGACACCACCCTTATGACAGAAAGTGAAGAGGAACTAAAAAGCCTCTTGATGAAGGTGAAAGAGGAGAGTGAAAAAGTTGGCTTGAAACTCAACATTCAGAAAACGAAGATCATGGCATCCAGTCCTATCACTTGATGGGAAATAGATGGGGAAACAGTGGAAACAGTGTCAGACTTTATTTTTTTGGGCTCCAAAATCACTGCAGATGGTGACTGCAGCCATGAAATTAAAAGACACATACTCCTTGGAAGGAAAGTTATGACCAACCTAGATAGCATATTGAAAAGCAGAGTCATTACTTTGCCAACAAAGGTTCGTCTAGTCAAGGCTATGGTTTTTCCTGTG
>NW_011494834.1:468846-501134 GCF_000754665.1 Bison bison bison
TGAAACTCCAGTACTTTGGCCACCTCATGTGAAGAGTTGACTCATTGGAAAAGACTCTGACGCTGGGAGGGATTGGGGGCAGGAGGAGAAGGGGACGACAGAGGATGAGATGGCTGGATAGCATCACTGACTCGATGGACATGAGTCTGAGTGAACTCTGGGAGTTGGTGATGGACAGGGAGGCCTGGCGTGCTGTGATTCATGGGGTCGCAAAGAGTCAGACACGACTGAGCGACTGAACTGAATGAAGCATCTTTACTGTGAATTATTTAAATTTCTCCTACTTACTAACGCATACCTGCAAGGTTGGTGTTCTTGTTCCCCTGGTAAAACTAAAGCTAAAAGGGATTAAGTTGCCAACTCAGGACCACACATTTAATACGTCACACATCTGGGATGAAAATCAAATTCCATATGACTTCAAAGCCAAAATGCTCTAGCACATTGCCTTTCTCCTACGTTTCCAGACGTTTGCTCCAAAAATGTTGTTGCTTTAAGATGTTTAATTTAATTTTTTGTTTCTTCCATATTTATATAAAAATCAGTGGCTAACAAAATTGAGCACTAGACTTTTACTTTATATTTCTAAGGGATAGAAAGTAAGAAATAATTGAAAAGTGAATGAAGCAGATATTTTCATTTTAAATAAGAGAAAAATAAATTATTTAAAAAGGATTTCAGGCTGATCTCACTTTATATGTAGAATCTAATAAAGCTGAATATACAGAGACGTAAGTAAAATGGTGGTTACCAGGGACAGGGAAATGGGATAAACAGGGAGATGTTGGTCAAAAGGTACAAAGTTGCAGTTATGTAAAATTAATGGGCTAGAGATCTCAAGTACAGCATGATAATTATAGTTAATAATTCCATATTGAATACTGGAAATTTGCTAGGAGAGTAGACTGCTGCTGCTGCTGCTGCTAAGTCGCTTCAGTCGTGTCGGATTCTGTGCGACCCCATAGACGGCAGCCTACCAGGCTCCCTCGTTCCTGGGATTCTCCAGGCAAGAACACTGGAGTGGGTTGCCATTTCCTTCTCCACTGCATGAAAGTGAAAAGTGAAAGTGAAGTTGCTCAGTCGTGTCCGACCCTCAGCGACCCCATGGACTGCAGCCTACCAGGCTTCTCCGTCCACGGGATTCTCCAGGCAAGAGTACTGGTGTGGGGTGCCATTGCCTTCTCCGAGGAGAGTAGACTACAGATATGCTTACTCTCACAAGAAAGGTTAACTATGTGAATAAATGGATATATTAATTAGCTTGACCATAGTAATCATTTGCTATGTGTATATATGTCAAATCAACGTGTTGCAAACCTTCAATATAATCAATTTTATGAAAAAATAAAAATTCTAATCAGACAAAAATGTCATTGTAGTTATGAATCTCCTATGAACAAATAAAAATTTTAAGATATTGCAAGCAAACTGTAGGAAATTCTACCACCCACCCACATATAACCATTGTTAGCAAGTTTTCCTATATTTTGTAGATTATATATATAATAATGTATTCACATGTATCATACTTCCTGCTACTGACTCTTTTGGGGGAAATGGAGAATATTGAAACAAAAGATCCAGTCTTGAAAGCAAAGCTTTACAATATGGTAGAATTACATTTTGACTTAAATACATTCAGATCTAAGGGATAAAACAGGCCTGACAGACATTGAAGTCCCTGTCTTTAGACATTCACCAGAATGGTCTTGATGGGTACACAGTCCAAATTTGTGAAAATGACACTACAGTGAAGATAAAAATTAGTATGAATGAGAGACTACTTCCAGATTGGAGAAATGCTGGCTGACTTTCACTGAGTAAGCCCAAATTGACTTTGGCAAGGACAGAGCCTGTCTAGTTTGAGGAGATCCTTCCAAATTAGTTATTATAATTTTAAAACCATAAAAGAATTCAGAGGCAGAGAAGTGAGAGAGAAGTGAAAGTTTGTCTCAAATGTTGACATGGGAGGGGCAGAAAATTCATGTGGAATCACTGTATCCATTTTTTATTTTTTTTAATTTTATTTTATTTAACTTTACAATATTGTATTGGTTTTGCCATATATCAAAATGGATCTGCCACAGGTATACATGTGTTCCCCATCCTGAACCCTCCTCCCTCCCCATACCATCCCTCTGGGTCGTCCCAGTGCACCAGCCCCAAGCATCCAGTGTCGTGTATCTAACCTGGACTGGTGACTCGTTTCATATATAATATTATACATATTTCAATGCCATTCTCCCAAATCATCCCACCCTCTCCCTCTCCCAGAAAAATTGTAAACAACTTTTTTTTCATTTATATATACATTACTTAAATAGTCATTGCAAGTAGAGAATATTTGAGTAGTGATTAGATACATTTTTATCACAAATGAATAGCTTTGGTCTTTTTCAATTTGTTTTGTTTCAGTTTCAGATAAATATTTGTGGACAGTTGTCTAACCTAAGGGGAAATATAGAACTTTTGCTTTTTACTGAAGATTTCAGTTGGTTTTATCACAGAGTTAGTCTCCAATGATTAGTAAAATCTGTGTTTTATTTCTGCTACAGTTGATTTGAAATGTTTCAGAATAAAGGTAAAACAAAAGAGGATTTCAGATAAAGGAAGACAAGGGTCACTGCATAGCTTCTAGTCTTCTAATATATCTTAGAAATGATAAAGAACAAGAAAGAGCAAATAAAATTTCACAGAAACATACCCATGGTATAACTTGAAAACAAAGAGTGATCAAACTTCAATATAACTGAAATAAGAAAATGGAAAACAAACCTACTAAATCCTAGTGCAAGATCACATCCTCCTGACAGCTCTGCTCTACCATGGCCTGCTTAGCAAGGACAGAACAAGAAAATCCATGGGTAAGAGAGAAGAAAGCTAGTGGAGAGTCTCAGGTTGGTCTAAAAGCACTGTCAGAAAGACTATGCTATGCTTAGTCACTCAGTCATGTCTGACTCTTGGTGACCCCATGGACCATAGCCCACCAGGCTCCTCTGTCCATGGGATTCTCCAGGCAAGAATACTGGAATGGATAGACTATCCTTTTGCTAGGGGATCTTCCCAACCCAGGAATCGAACCCAGGTCTCCTGCATTGCAGGCAGATTCTTCACCATCTGAGCCACCAGGGAAGCCCAAGAATACTGGAGTGGGTAGCCTCTCTCTTCTCCAAGGGAACTTCCGTACATGAACTGGGGTCTCCTGCATTGCAAGCAGATTCTTTACCAGCTGAGCTACCAGGAAAGCCCCAGAAAGATTAAGCCTACACTTAGTCTGAAAAATACTTAAAAAAATGTGCCTTGGTAGATCAGAGCATGAACTCCAGGGAAAGAGCTACAGGGTATAGGTTGAACATTCTTGAAAATGTATACCTTCTAGGGCGAAAGGCAAAAATGATATGAAAAGCCCCCTTTGGCTATTTATTAAGTAGTGAAAGATAAAAGAGGCCAAAAAGAGAAGTATCTGTCCAGAAAGACAATGGATAACCAAAAATTTGAAGGATATACAACCTGATCTCTAACCACCAAAAGAGCAACAGTCTACTCACCTATCTGAGCTTTGTGATATTCACAGAAGAGGGTACAATTGAACTAGGAATCTTGTACAATACAAAAAGGAACACAAAATGTTCCAGTTGTCCTGCATCCATACCAAAACATGGTGTGATCATTGTTTTTAATTTTAGCCATCCTAACTGCAGCCATGAAATTAAAAGATGCTTGCTCCTTGGAAGAAAAGTTATGACCAACCTAGACAGCATATTAAAAAGCAGAGACATTACTTTGCCAACAAAGGTCTGCCTAGGCAAAGGTTTGTTTTTTTCCAGTAGTCATGTATGGATGTGCTACTGTTGCTGCTGCTGCTAAGTCGCTGCAGTCATGTCCGACTCTGTGAGACCCCATAGACGGCAGCTCACCAGGCTCCCCCATCCCTGGGATTATCCAGGCAAGAACACTGAAGTAGGTAGCCATTTCCTTCTCCAATGCATGAAAGGGAAAAGGGAAAGTGAAGTCGCTCAGTCGTGTCCAACTCTTAGTGACCCCATGGACTGCAGCCCACCAGGCTCCTCCGTCCATGGGGTTTTCCCGGTAAGAGTACTGGAGTGGGGTGCCAGTGCCTTCTCCAGTATGGATGTGAGAGTTAGACTATAAAGAAAGCTGAGCACCAAAGAATTGATGCATTTGAACTGTGATGTTGGAGAAGACTCTTGAGAGTCCCTTGGACAGCAAGGAGATCCAACCAGTCCATCCTAAAGGAAAGCAGTCCTGAATATTCATTGGAAGGACTGATGCTGTAGCTCAAGCTCCAATACTTAGGCCACCTAATGTGAAGAACTGACTCGTTTGAAAAGACCCTGATGCTGGGAATGATTGAACACAGGGGGAAAAGGGGATGACAGAGGATGATATGACTGGATGGCATCACTGACTCAATGGACATGAGTTTCAGTAAACTCATGAGTTGGTGATGGACAGGGAAGTGTGTTGTGCTGCACTCCATGGGGTCGCAAAAAGTTAGACACAACTGAGCGACTGAACTGAATTGAATAAGTACACACTGATATCACATAAAGGCTATCATTTGCATTAATTTAATGGCTAATAACATTGAGCGTCTTTTCTTATGCTTATTTGTCATCCGTATTTATTTTTTGATAAAATATCTGTCAAATCTTTGCTTATTTTTAACTGGGTTCTTTGTTTCATTGGGTTCTTTTTTTCTTTTTAATCAAATTTTGTTATTAACTATAAAAGTTCTTTATGTATTCTGGAAACAAGTCCTTTATCAGGTAGGTAATTTGCGAACAGTCAGTGACTTGCCTTTTAATTCTATTAACAGTGTCTTACAAAAAGTGAAAGTTCTTCACCTTGATGAAGCACAATTTACTAATTTTTAAATTTATGGATCATTACTTTGGTGTCATATCTAGAATTCTCAAAATTGTGTAATTTGTAGGCATAAGGTAGTTCATAATATTCTATTATGCTTTTAACATCTGTAGAGTCAGTAATAATGTCACTTTTCATTCTTGGCATTGTTTCTAATCTGGTAGAGCTTTATAATTTATTTTTAATTGAAACATAATTGCTTTACAAATTGTGTTGTTTCTGCCATATATCAACATGAATCAGCCATAGGTATACATGTGTCCCTTCCCTCTTGAACCTCCCTCCAACCTCCCACCTCATCCCACGCCTCAAGGTTATCACAGATTACCTAAAGTTTGTCACAGATTACTGGGTTTGAGCTCCATGCATCACAGAGCAAATTCCCACTGGCTATCTATTTTACATATGGTAGTATATATGTTTCAATGCTACTCCCAATTTATCCCACACTTTCTTTCCCCCACTGTGTTCACAAGTCTGTTTTCTGTCTGCATCTCAATTGCTGCCCTGCAAATAGATTCATCAGTACCATCTTTTTAGTTTACATATATATGTGTTAGTTGGAGAAGGCAATGGCACCCCACTCCAGTACACTTGCCTGGGAAATCCCATGGATGGAGGAGCCTGGTAGGCTGCAAGAGTCGGATACGACTGAGCGACTTCATTTTCACTTTTCACTTTCATGCATTGGAAAAGGAAATGGCAACCCACTCCAATGTTCTTGCCTGGAGAATCCCAGGGATGGGTGAGCCTGGTGGGCTGCCATCTATGGGGTCGCATAGAGTTGGACATGATTGAAGCGACTTAGCAGTAATGGCAGCATATGTGTTAGTACATGTGATTTGTTTTTCTCTTTCTGACTCACTTCACTCTGTATAATAGGCTCTAGGTTCATTCACCTCATCAGAACTGACTCAAATAGATTCCTTCTTATGGCTGAGTAATACTCCATTGTATGTGCCACAGCTTCTTTATCCATTCATCAGTTGATGAGCATCTGGATTGCCTCCTACCTATTGTAAATAGTGCTGTAATGAACATTGGGATGCGTGTTCTTTTTCAGCTATTGTTTCCTCAGGGTAAATGCCCAGAAGGGGGATTGTTGGGTCATATAGTAGTTTTATTCCTAGTTTTTTTTTTTTTTTATTCCTAGTTTTTTAAGGAATCTCCTTACTGTTCTTCAAAGCAGCTGTATCAATTTGCATTCCTACCAACAATGCAAGAGGGTTCCCTTTTGTCCATACCCTCTCCAGCATTTATTGTTTGTAGATTTTTTGATGATGGCCATTCTGACTGGTGTTAAGTGATACCTCACTGTAGTTTTGATTTGCATTTCTCAGTAATGAATGACGTTAGGCATCTTTTCACGTGCTCATTAACCATCTGCATGTCTTATTTGGAGAAAGGTCTGTTTAGGTCTTCTGCCCACTTTTGACTGGGTTGTTTGTTTTTCTGGTATTGAGCTACATGAAGTGTTTGTATATTTTGAAGATTAATCATTTCTCAGTTGCTTCATTTGTTATTATTTTCTCCTATTCTGAGGTTGTCTTTTCATCTTGTTTATAGTTTCTTTTGTTGTGCAAAAGCTTTTAAGCTCAATTAGGTCCCATTTGTTCTTTTGTTGTTCTTGTTTGTTAATTTTTTTGTTTTTATTTCCATTTCTCTAGGAGGTGGGTCATAGAGGATCTTGCTGTGGTATATATCAAGGAGTGTACTGCCTATATTTTCCTCTAAGAGCTTCATATTTTTTGGCTTTATACTCCGGTCTTTAATCTATTTTGAGTTTATTTTCATATATGGTTTAAGGAGGAGTTCTAGCTTCATTCTTTTGCTTGTAGTTGTCCAGTTTTCCAAGCAGCACTTATTGATGAGGCTGTCTTTTCTCCGTTGTATATTCTTGCCTCCTTTTCAAAGATAAGGTACCCATAGGTGTATGGGTTTCTTCTTGGACTTTCTATCTTTTCCATTGGTCTATATTTCTGCTTTTGTGCCAGTACTGTACTGTTTTGATGACTGTAGCATTATAGTAGTCTGAAATCAGGAAGGTTGACTCCTCTAACTCCACTTTTCTTTCTCAGGATTGCTTTGGCTATTTGGGGTCTTTTGTGTTTCCATACAAATTGTGAAATTTTTTGTTCTATTTCTGTGAAAAAAATTGGTAGTTTGATAGAGATTGCATTGAAAATGTAGATTGCTTTGGGTAGTATATTCGTTTTCAAATATTGATTCTTCCAACCCAAGAAGATGATATATCTCTCCATTTGTGTCCTCTTTGCTTTCTTTCATCACTGTCTTATAGCTCTCTGCATACAAGTCTTTTGTCTCTAGGTAAGTTTATTCCTAGCATTTTATTCTTTTTGTTGTAGTGGTGAATTGGATTGTTTCCTTAATTTCTCTTCCTGATTTTTTATTGTTAGTGTATAGGAATGAAAAGGATTTTTGTGTATTAATTTTATATCCTACAACTTTTGCCATATTTATTGATTAGCTCTAGTAATTTTCTGGTGGCAGCTTTAGGGTTTTCTATGCAGAGGATCATGTCGTCTGCAAACGGTGAGAGTTTTCCAATCTGAACTCCTTTTATTTCTTTGTTTTCTCTGATTGCTGTGGCTATGACTTCCAAAACTGTTGATAATAGTGGTGAGAGTGGGCACCTTTGTTTTGTTCCTGATCTTAGAGGAAATCGGTTTTTCTTCGGATAGAATTTTATAGATTGTATTGTTCTCAAAACAACAACAATAACAAACCTCCAAATAATGCTGGTACTGAAACTATACCCACCCAATTTCTTATAGGCAGTCAATCTAGGGTATATCTATTCATCTTTTCCTCCATTCAGCAGACATTTACTGAGATTTTACTAGATGCAATGAGAATATGTTAGGTAAAAAGCCCATGCCTTCATAGAATCTACATTCTTGTGAGAGAAACAGATAATAAACAAGACAAATAAGTAGAACATGTTGATGTTGATGATATGCGGTAAAATGAAATAAAAGCAGGGCATGTTAGAGGTTTGGATTTTACTTTAAATAGTAACCAGAGAAGACCTCAGTGAGAAGGTGACTATTAAGTGAAGACTTGAACTCAGATATTAGGCAGAGCATAGAAGTACAAAAGCACAAGCATGCTTGTCACATAAAGGAAGAGCAGTGAGGTCAGAGTGGCTGGAGAAAAAGGTCTGAGTGGGGCTGGGCTCCATACAGAGAACAAGCACAAAGTCCAGATTGTGCCTGGCTTTGTACGTCACAGTAAGAACTTTGCTTTTGTTTTGAGACAGGGAGCAGTTGTAGAGTTTTGAGGTGAGAGGTGACACAATCTGACTAATGTTTTAAAAGTATTGCCCTGACTGCTATTGTGGTAAGAATAGTCTTTCCTGGATGGTGGTGAGATGGAAGCAGTGGGGAGACTATAGCAGTGATTTAGATGATAGGGTCTGGATTAGGGTGGGAGCAAGGTGTGCTCAGATTCTGGATGCATTTTAAGGTACAATTGAAAAGATTTCCTGATTTAAAGTTATCGGGGTATCCAAGAAAGGAAGAAGTCAAGGATGAATGCCATCAGCAATTTTTTTTTTTTTTTTTGAGTAACTAGATGATTGGAGGGCCACTAACTGAGACAGGGAACAAGATAAGAGAAGCAGAATTTGGCAAAAAGCATCATATTGTTGAATGTTTTCCTCAAGTTTTCATCTGACTTCAAGTTATTCAGTTTTGTCTCTACCCTCAGAGCTGTTGGAAATGAAGATAAGTATTCCATTATTTAAAATAAAGAAACAGAATCAAATATAGTATTAACTTGAATGGGCCTTACAGATTCCTTTACAAGCAAGAAAATGAAAGACCAGAGAGGAATACTGATGCTTTTCTCTGAGTTGAATTCACTGTTCTGGGCTTCAGCTAAGAGATGAAGTTTACAGATCCAGCCACATGTTTTGACTTTTCTCCTTTATCTGGCCACAGTCTCTATGGAATGAATTTAATACCAGCTATGAGACTGTCTGATAAACAAGAGGTGCTTGTTAAATTTGGTCTTTATTATAAGAAAATTCCTCTTAACAGGACCAGAAGCTAATTTCCTTTATTTTAAAATTTATTTTGAGGTAATAATATCTTGGAATGAAAATGAGTGAAGAGTTCGGGGTTGTAAGAAGCTATTTAACATTGAGCAAGTTATTTTGGGCCTCAGTTTTCTTTAATAGAAATTAACTTAAGGCAGAAAGTTGGAAGAGACAATTTCTAAGTGCCTTTCTAACATTTCCAGTCTGTGCTTCCACTATTATTGCTTTGGTGGATAAAGTGAAGTGATGCAGAAATGTATCCCATACATTCAGACATTTAAGTAACTAACATTCACTAAGTGACTGATGGTATTAATAAAGAATCACAGAGTAGTATGCCTAGAGGAAATATGACACTTGGGCAGGGTTCTCAATTTTAAATTTACTAGCATAGCAATTTAATGCAATTAATAAAAAAGGGTTTGTGTTATACCTGTAGGAACTGAATTTCATTTTTACCATACAAGAAGAAGGGTAAGCTAAGAATTACTACTCTGTGGAAAAGTAGACCCTGATTTTTTGCTCAGGTGATATCAAATACTCTAGAGGTTAGTTACCTAGGTTGGCTTTGTGTTCTATCAAAGCAGTGGCTTCACTGGTTTCACTGAGCTTGTTTTTTCCTTTTCATCTTACTTTAGGGAAGTCATATGACTTTTTTAGCTCAAGTTGCCTTGAAAGTCCCATTTAAGGGAAGCTCACTTACCATGCCTCTGAAAGTTGAATATAGCTGCAGATGGAGATATAGACTTTCCATCCGTGGCTCAGGATAACTAGTAGCTTTCAGTTAGTATGGCTAGTCATGCTATGGAGCTTTCTGTGTAATTTGGTGTTTTGTTTAACTAAGATTATTATTTTTTAAAATACAGAGGAAAGAGGAGATGAAGCAAAGTCGGATAACCGACTTCTAAAGCCCTTATGGAATAAATAGGAGAAGGGCGAGGACCCTATTCCGTCTGAGGTGATTTGCCTTAACTCTGTGCAGCAGAGTCATGAGCTGCAGAAGGCCAGATGCCTCACCATGTGTCCAGCCAGATGCTACAGTTCAGGTGAACCCCTTGTTTCCCAGGACTCTGAGCGGTTGGTTGCTACCAACCCTGTAAACCATCAGGGAAGCTGGAGACAGACAGTGGACTGTGGACTATGCTCCGCTTGTCTTGTCCAGGAGCCTCCCTCACCAGGAGAGTGGCAGAGTAGTTCCCTTTCCTTATTCTGCCAGGTTTGCACTAAGTACTTAGTTTTCCAAACTAATCTATATTATTTAGGGCAGACACAGATGGAATGGCTATAATAATAATATTAAGAATGTTTAATGCCAAAGCAAGGTGCTGGTGTAGTGGTCATTTGTTGCAGTGTGCACGGAAGATAGTAATTCAGAGTGGGCCACAGAGGTTTCCAGAGTTATCAGTGGTCTATTCTTAGAGGGAAGGTGAGGGGAAGGGTTGGTAAATGGTGTTCATTTCACTATTAATCTTAAAATAACAGCTCGTTTCAGCATGTATGTTTCACAATAATAAAAATAAGATTTAAAAAGTGAAATACATCTATAAAGCTATTTTATAATCTTGCTTTACTATATTTATCATTAGTATGAACTTAAGGAGTAGTGTATCATAACTAGTTCCAGCAGAGAAGGCTATGGCACCCCACTCCAGTACTCTTGCCTGGAAAATCCCATGGACGGAGGAGCCTGGTGGGCTACAGTCCATGGGGTCGCGAAGAGTCAGACATGACTGAGCGACTTCACTTTCACTTCTTACTTTCATGCATTGGAGAAGGAAATGGCAACCCACTCCAGTGTTCTTGCCTGGAGAATCCCAGGGATGGGGGAGCCTGGCGGGCTGTCATCTTGGGGTCGCACAGAGTCGGACATGACTGAAGCGACTTAGCAGCAGCAACTAGTTCCAGGTACTGTAGAGAGTTCATAAACATTTTTTAGGGTATTAGTTTTTTTTTTTTTCAGCTGTATTAAAAAATAGAGACATTACTTTGCCAACAAAGGTCCATCTAGTCAAGGCTATGGTTTTTCCAGTAGTCATGTATGGATGTGAGAGTTGGACTATAAAGAAAGCTGAACACCAAAGAACTGATGCTTTTGAACTGTGGTGTTGTAGTAGACTCTTGAGAGTCCCTTGGACTGCAAGGATATCCAACCAGTCCATTCTGAAGGAGATCAGTCCTTGCTGTTCATTGGAAGGACGGATGCTGAAGCTGAATCTCCAATACTTTGGCCACCTGATGTGAAGAACTGACTCACAGGAAAAGACCATGATGCTGGGAAAGATTGAGGTCAGGAGGAGAAGGGGACAACAGAGGATGAGATGGACAACAGACGGATTCAATGGATGTGAATCTGAATAAACTCCGGGAGTTGGTGATGGACAGGGAAGCCTGGTGTGCTGCAGTCCATGGGCTCGCAAAGAGTCAGACATGACTGAGCACATGAACTGAACTGAAAAAATAGAACAACAACAAAAATAACACTTTTCCCTATGCATACCATTTCTGATCCTGATTGATCTCTGAACATTTCTTCATATGTATAGTGGAAGTAACAACACCAGCTTCACCAACTGCATGGAAATTAAATAAAATATAATTGATAAAGAGGTTGGCACATAGTAAACCTTAGTAATGATCAGTTCTTACTCTGCTGGTTCTAGTCAAATTAATTTAATATATAGATTCATAAGAGTTTATCCAGTAATTTTGTTTATATTATTTTATTTTTTCTTGAAAGATAATTGATGTGTAGGGCTTTGCAGGTGGTGCTAGTGGTAAAGAATCTGCCTGCCAGTGCAGGAGATGCAAGAGGCATGGCTTTGATCTCTGGGTCAGGAAGATCCCTTTGAGTAGGAAATGGCACCAGACTCCAGTATTCTTGCCTAGAAAGTCTCTTGAGCAGAGGAGCCTGGCAGGCTACAGTTCATAGGGCTGCAAAGAGTTGGACACAACTGAGCGACTAAGCATAGCACAATCAATGTATAACACTGTGTTAATTTTAGGTGTACAATTTAATGATTTGACATTTATATGTATTGCAAAATGGTCACCACAGTAAGTTTAGTTAGCATCCATCACAACATATAAATGCAAATTTTCTTTTCTTGTGATGAACTTTTTAAGATCTAGTCCCTTAGC
This sequence comes from Bison bison bison, assembly GCF_000754665.1. NCBI lineage: Eukaryota > Metazoa > Chordata > Mammalia > Artiodactyla > Bovidae > Bison > Bison bison. The sequence continues at coordinate 480,935 of NW_011494834.1, forward strand.
AACTTTGTTATCTTATAACTGGTAGTTTGTACCTTTGGCCCACCTCCTCCCATCTTGACCCTACTTCCTACCTCCTGCCTCTGGCAACAGTTTGTTCTCTGTACTGATGAGTTTAGATTTTGGTTGTTGTTGTTACTTTGCTTTGTTTTGATGCTATATATAAGTGAAATTATACACTGTTTTCCTTTCTCTTACTTATTTCACATAGCATAATGCCCTTGTCATCCACCCATGTTGTTGCAAATGGCAGGATTTTCTTGGTTTTTCTAATGGCTGAATAATACTCCATTGCACACATACATCATATTTTCTTTATCTATTCATCTGCTGATAGACACTAAAGTTCTTTCCGTGTTTTGCCTAGTGAAAATAATGTTGCAGTGAATATGGGGGCACAGATACTCTTTTGAAATAACAATTTCATTTTCTCTGAATATATACCCAAAAGTGGGATTACTGAATCATATGGGAGTTCTATTTTTAATTTTTCGAGAAACTGCCATACTGTTTTCCATAGCAGCTGTACCAATTTACATTTCCAACATTGCCTATGTGTTTTAATCTTATTTATATAACTTTTCCTTACAAAGCTAGAAAAAATAGTAACTATACAGTGAACTAACAACTTTACTTGATGCAATTGGTATGCTAAAAATCAAGCTCTACCAAATTGCCATATTTCATTCTCACTGATATTCATGGACTGTATAGTCCATGGGGTCACAAAGAGTTGGACATGACTGAGCAAATTTCACTTCACTTCACTTCATTATCACTGATGGTGGACAAATATATTTGATTTTATTACAAGTAAAAATTACTTTCAAATGCAATAGAATAATAATAACAAGACTATTTTTTGAACACTTATTATTAGTAAATAGTAAATGCTTTACATTCTTTACCTCATTGAGAATAATAAGAGTACTTACTATATAAGGTTGTTAAGATTACTTGAGTTAAGACTTGAAGAACACTTGTTACTATGCTGGGTCTATAACTGATATTTCCAAATAAAATACATACAGTTTTTTAACCCTCCCAGCAATCCTGTGAATGGGATAATTATCATCCTTATTTTGGAGGAAGCCAGGGAGTCAACAAATTGGCACATCAGAACCTGACTCCATAGCTGGTTATTCTAGCATTTGTATTTAAACCACTGTGAATCTGAAGTATTTAATGAAAATGTATGATTTGATCACAGGATGAGGAAGAAAATGTGTAGCTTTGCAAAGTCTGATGTTGCTGTACTAGGAATGGTAAAGGACACAGTTTTATAGATTAGTTTTGAAAGTCATTGGGGGCAATATTTACTTATTTATGGTACTTTCAAATACTTTGCCTTATATTTCTAAGGAACCAGCCTATAAAAAAGAGAACACTGAGGATTATTGGGTGGCTAAGCTGCTAAAGAATCTGCCTGCAATGTGGGACACCTGGGTTCGATGCTTGGGTTGGGAAGATACTCTGGAGAAGGGAAAGGCTTACCCACTCCAATATTCTGGCCTGGAGAATTCCATGGACTGTATAGTCCATGGGGTCCCAAGGAGTCGGACACACCTGAGTGACTTTCACTTTCACTAAGTTGTATCAAGTGAGTATATAAAAATTGGTTGATTTAGCCATGTGACTATTTTAATATTTAGACATAAAATTATCTTATCCCACAAATTCATGATCTAAAAATCTGATGTGTTGTTAGATTACATCCTTCTGGATGGGAGAAATCCTAAATGAATAGACATTCATTTTGTAGGAAGTGTAGCAAATCTGGTTATATCTACAGAGTAGTCTGTCTACTTTGCCCTCAGCTACCTGAATGATGCAGGAACATTATGAGAAGTTACCCTTACTTGGTGGATACAGGATGTACTTTTCAAAATTTAACTCCCTGCCAGCACAGGAAGCTTGTGCAGTATGGTTGTTACACACTTGGTTATTGAGGATAAATGACATTCTAACTGTATAGTAAAAAAAATTAGTTATTGATATGGAGTAAAAATTGGAGTGGGAAATGGCAATCCACTCCAGTATTATTGCCTGAAAAATTCCATATATAGAGGAGCATGGTGGGCTGCAGTCCATGGGGTCGCAAAGAGTTGGATATGATTAAGCACATGCACACAGATACACATGGAATAAAATAGCTTTGGAAACTCCTAGAAATGTGACAAAACAGGATGCTGTCCATTAATTTTTCTTTTCATACATGTTTCTTTCTATTACTTATTCATTCATGTGTAGATTCACAGACATTATAGGCACAGCTTGTGCCTGACACTGGAAAGTGAAGATGAAATGGGGCTTTAAGAGCACATGTATTCAAGAAGGGTAAGACAAACACAGTCAAGGGACGAAGAGAAAAGACTGGAGCATTATTTAGGAACAGTGCAAGCAAGAATGAAGGTCAGAATATGATGAAGATTAAAACAAAACTAAGGCAATGAAAGTAGTAAGGAAAAAAACAAGGGAAGGTCAATCTGTCATTTTGGGCACATGGTACAAATTGAAGAGATTACATTGAGGAAAGGAAAGCCATTTAATGACTACTTAGCTTCCACCTTGTTTATTAAACAGAACATCTTCAAGCTGGAAAGCTTTGAACAATTATAGTTAAGAAGGATTTAATGTCCATAAAGCTTAAGGCATCAAATTACCTTAAGCTGAATTGCATGAGTCACTGATTTCATAGTAACTCTGCAAAGTTACATTATTCCCCCAGCTCCCCAGTTTACCCATTTAATAGCATTGGGTGCTCAGAGAGGTGATACAGCTGGTAAATGGCCCAATCAAGATCCCCAACAAAATCTGTCTTTCTTCAAAGCAGTGTTCTTCCCAGTACTTGGCAGAGCTCCCCAGACTTGCCTCAAGTTCTTTAGATCCCTAAAGACTTAATTCTCAGCAGCCATATATGTGTCCTTAATTTTTCCAAACTCGTGCACTTGAATTATGTAACCTCCAAATGCCTCAGAACAAAGCCCCTTGAGCTAGAGATCTCACAGTTGAGTTCTGAAGCTTGAATCTCCTAAAATTAAATTATTAGCTTTTTACCTTAGAGTTATGTACATTTTCATCTTTTTGCCTAAGGCATACATGCTAAGTGTTGAACTAAGATTAGCAATGGAACCCAGACCCCAGCTTCTAAATCCTGAGTCGTCAACCTTCAATTAAACTGGGCCAGGAATAAGAAGCCCCTTGGAGGAGGGAACTCCAGTGCATTCCAGCCATAATGGACATCTTTCCATTTCTTTGGACTGCTGACTTTTGCAAGTACGGTTGTCTTTGCCTGGAATGCCTTTTTTTCCTCTTCTCTCCCTTCCGCTAACTTCTTCCTTGTTCTAACAAGAAGGACAATTCTTCAGAAGGCCTTCCTTGACTCATAGATTGAGTTGAAAATTCCTTGCTCTTCATTTATATAGCATGTTGTACCTTTTCTTTATTAATATGCATCACCCTATAATTTTCCATTTATTTTTCTTCTTTCTGCCATATCTTGTAATTTTCAGTTTATTTTTCTTCTTTCTGTCATGTCTTGAGTGTCTTTCCTTGAAGTGTCCCTCTTGTGTCTAGCATAGTATCTGGAATTGCAAATATTTGATCTGCTGAATGAGTGAACTGTTAAGATCATGATGGCTGATATGAGGCTTGATAATGGTAAAATAATGCTGAATCAACAAAGAAAGACAGTCCACAATTTTGGTTTCTAAATAAATTAAACTATGCACTGTATTCTTTAGTCATCTTTCTCTATATTTGTACTCCTTTATACGTTCTGGGTACATATTGATTTAAACCTGCATTGTGAGCAACTGGATCTAGCCTCCAAGGAAGATGTTGAAAGCATGTTTCAGACTTATTTTTATAGTCTAGCACTGTTAGCTCCAGCAGTTGGCAGCTTCAGCTCGTGCTAAACACACAATCTTAACAATTCTAAATGTTTCAGTGACATCACATTGCCCTCCTTCTCACCCTCACAATCAGAGCTGCTCCTCTTAAGCCTCATAGGAATATTAACTGAAATGTGGATAGATGAATCTTAGTTAAAGGCTAATTTTTAAGATATTGGACTGCCTGAAATTGAATGTGGGTGTCTCTCCTGACAGTTTATAGAAGGGAAAAGTAAGCTCAGAAAGGTGACAACTAACGATGCATCAATGACTCATAAAGAAAAAAAATTGTAGACTTACAATTTTCTATGCCTGTTTTCATCAGTGATTTCTGGAGGAGATAATCACGGCAAAGTCAAAGTCACCTCCAGAGCATGTGTTGGGTGTTGTTGGCTTGCTCTCATGGCCTATTCTCCACCTTTGCACACTGCCCTCTGCCCAAGGGGTTGGCATCAGTGCAAACCTATCTGGATGGCTTCAGTGTGCTCCTTACTCCCAGGTTTTGGGTTGGGTGCAGCCCATGGGAAGGCCCCTCTGAGAAATTAGAGGGTGGGAGAGTGAGGTCAGAGTATCAGTTCCCCTGATTTTTTCTCAAGGGTTGGCTATTACCCTCAACTAAAGGCCAGAAACACTGTCAAATGGGCCTTGCCTTAGACAAGGGCCTGCCTTACCCTGTTTAACTGCTTCTAACTTTTCCTCCTTTCTCCCCTGCAGTCTGAAGCCTCCCTTGTCCTAGACCAAGTACTGCAAGGCACCATGGTGGATTTCCCCAACGCCTGCTGCACAGTCCTAGTATCTCTTCATTAAAGTCCTCAGATTACCCAATTTAAGTATTCTTTTTCCTGCCCAGAATCTGTCTTATATAGAAGTTATTTTGGAATAGAAAAATATGCTTGTGTAATACACAGGACTATGATGGCTGTTGATATTGAGGCAAAGGGCTTAAAACTCTTTGGTGAGATAATTGGGATATATTTTGCTTGTATTAAACACAAACTTTTAATATCTCCAAGAGGACTCTGTCAAAACAAATAAAAATAAATCCATGGGCATTCTTTCTTTGAAAGAGCATTTCAAAGAAGGATGGCATGACACATGAAATAAACTACAAGCTAAAGGCTGAAAAGAAACAATGACATTTCAGATTTAGTTGTTTTAAAAAAATTCTATAACTGTTCCAGTATTTACTCATGTTTTCATTCTCTCACATAGTTTGGTTTCTAATGTATATAAATGAGATGTCAATTGGTGATAAAAATAAACAAAAATACATAATATGCACAAGACATTTTTCAGTCACATTTTTGCTGGCTCCCACCTAAAAGTGACAAGCAGTTCAGGCCTCTATCATTTTGCAGAATACTGAAGCAGTGGTGTGATAGAGTGTGACTAATCACATAGAAAGTTAGTGTTTGATGGACTAGGAAGAGTCCATGGGGGAAAATCAAAGCTAACTGAATCAAAATAAAGAACTGTTATCTTGAAAAGTACCTGGAGGATAAAGGGATTTCATAATATGTTGTGAGGATAGGTGGTTCTGCTCTATGTGTGGTGTCAAGGGTAGACAAGGAAAGCAATAGAGGTGAGATAATATTAGTTTTTTAAGGACAAAAGACTCCACTTCTGGATCATGGACAAGTCACGAAAATGCCACTTTTAAAAATATGCCTTTCAATTTTCTTCGTTCCCTATTGAATTTGCCGCCTATTTGAAATGAACATACTCATTGTACGTTCTCCAGGACATGTTATGACTCAATCTTCATGTTGTGTTCATTTTATCTTTTTTTGGTAGGGTTGTATATCCTAGTGATTTGCTGTTGGCTTAATAGCAAATAAACAGGCTTTGGTTTTTATTCCTGTGACAAGAGGGGTTCATGCATTTGATGTTATGTCTGGAGTGTTTGCAGTATACCTTTCTGCTAAGCACTGGGAATCCAGTGTGGAATAAGGCAAAATACTCCTTGTTCTCATGGGAGAAAGGGAAACCACTACAGTTGTTTATTGCCCCCTCAGCCCCAGGGGAAGGACCAGGGGAAGCCCCAGAGGAAAGTGTGCGGCTAGAGATTAAGTAGAGTAAAAACAGTTTCATTACAAAATCAGAATAAAATTACTTTTTATCATTTATCCTCCTAAAGTAGTATGCAAAATTGCTAGTTGAGTTGGTTGTTAACCTCTAATTATCCACATCTAATTTTTTCTGTGGATAATTGTGCACATAATAAAATATACATCCTAGAATTGTTTAATTTTCACTTTCCTATAAGACATCTAAAAGTCTACTCTTGTGGCTCTTCCATGCTGCCTGGAATAGTTACATGCCATTTATGGTTTCAGCACTTCTGCTTTAGCAGAATTGTGCTTTATTTAAATATTTCAAGGATTTTTGAAGCAAAAAATAAAAGTGAAGATAGATACTTAATATGGAGCTTAGTTTGTAGGGGAGCAGTTCCATTTGATAAAAGTGTATCATATTTGAACAGGATGTAGAAAATTACTGCACATGTTCTGGCTTCAAACACATTGTCCATTTGACTCAGAAGCTAATTTGCATTGCTGGCATTTTCAATGGAGATGGGTTATTCCATTTCTCCCTATTTAGGACAACAGGCATCATTTAGCCAACAAAAATAATCATAAAAATGAGGTATGTAAAAAAAGTTGTTTTCTTGACCTAATCAATATTTGAGTAGTATGGAGGCAGTGACTATTTATACTATTTCCTAGAACTGGTATTTATGTATTGTGATAAAGCAAATTATAAAAAAAATGGTCACAAAAATGTAGGTTACTAAACATACAACCATGCTAAATATGGCTAAAGGGTTGAAGAAAAAAAATCTTAATAAATATTTTTCTTAAATACAAGAACCCACTTTTAAAGTGTGCACTTAAGGTGGAATGAAAATGTCTCTTTTGTTAACATAATGCTTTGGGCTATTGTTCCTATTTCTAGTAGACAGTTTATCTAGGTTACATTTGCGATTAATATACAGTTCTACAATATAGCCTTGTAAAATCCATTCTCAGAGAGGTAATTTAATCTAGCAATGTCTAGTATCTTTCTTGAAAGGCTTCAAATATTTGTCATTTAAAAAGCTGTTACACATTTTGCTTTTGTGTTTGACACTTAAGGATTAAGCATCACCACTTGTGACGAAATGCTATACATAGAGCCTTTTGTTGCTTCTTTACACTGCAGTTGACGAAGGCAAAGTAAAAGTGAAAGTCATTCAGTCTTTGAATTCTCCAGACCAGAATACTGGAGTGGATAACCGTTCCCTTCTCCAGGGGATCTTCCCAACCCAGGGATCGAACCCAGGTCTCCCACATTGTAGGCAGATTCTTTACCAGCTGAGCCACCAGGGAAGCCATTGAGGAAGACAAGGAGACAGCAAATCATGCATTTTGTCAACATGCAAATACTTTCCCTTTATCTCACTACTCATGCAAGGACTACTGCCTTCATTCTGCCTGTCAGAGTTATCTTCCTAAAACAATCATAAATGCCTCTATAAACATTCTGTATCTGGCTTTCCTGTGGCAGAGTGCTAAGGAAATGATGATGATCCAAGCCTTTTTATAAAAAGATATCTGAAATCTATGTCACTGCATATGATTAAAATTTGTGATAGAGACAGGAGAAGCTTTAAAACTGAAGAAAACATTTTCTCTGGAACTGTCTTTGCTGTTCTTCAAAAGGATGAAAGTTATAGGTATGAAAGTCATAATAGTTTAGAAGGAGATTGGATATATCCTTAGTGGCTTGCCAGGGTAGAACTTGCCATTGTTCATATTAATAACATTAAAGTCATAAAATTAGAAATTTAGAATGAAAGGTGTCTCAACTCAGGCTTATTCTACCTCAGTGTAATTCAATGCATGAAGCAGGGTACCCAAAGCCAGTGCTCTGGGACAAGCCAGAGGGATAGAGTGCAGAGGGAGGTGGGAGGAGGTTCAAGATGAGGGAGACACATATATACCTGTGGCCGATTCATGTTGATGTATGGCAAAAACGGTCAGAATATTGCAGTTATCCTCCAATTAAAATAATACATTAATTTAATAAATAAATAAATCTCAAGTACTCTTAGGTGACAACTTGGTCCCAGATTATGTAGATTAAAGCACTCTTGATAATTACAAGAATAACCTAAAATATTACATGGACGTCAAGTGGGAAAGCAAACAATATTATTAGAACTTGAACATTTCCATTTAAATGCTTTCCACATTCATATTTCCAATTGAGCCTAGAAGTAATTCTGTAAAATAGATTGGAATAATTATTTCTGCTGATCTTATGGAAGAAAAGGAACAAGAAAGAGGCTTGGTTCTTGGCCTTTTGGTACTTGGTACTATTTTGTGTCAATTCTGTGTCTTTTTATTTTTTAGTTAAACAAAAACCTTTCTTGCACTCCTATTAATTTAATCTCACTTCTATAAATCCCCTGATCCTAGCTCTTTTCTCCTTTAATTTTACAGTTTTCTTTCTCAGAGCATTAATCATGTTCAGGAGATGTCTCCCCTCCCCCTGATTTTTGAGCTTCCTCCTATCTACAACAGAATCTATGGAAAGTAATACAGAAGACAGGAGAGGAAGTTAAAGGATAAAGAGGTTATTAGAAGCCAGAAAAGTGACAGAAAAAATTACTTTCTCTTTTAAAAGACATTAGAAATAATATTTATTTTTAAAAATTGAAAATAATATCAACTAAGGATCACTAGTTACTTGAGGCAAAACTTTAATATAAAGTATAAAACAAACATAAAATAGAAATATAAAAACAAGCATAAAAAAGGAATAGGAGTAAATTCCCTGAAGTGTTCTGATCTGTGTCAGAGTCTTTATCACTGATGTCCCCAGAATTAGATACTGTGTTTTCAAAAGCAGAAAAAGGTATTATTTTATTTAATGTGAGGAATAAAAGATGTCCTTGCAAATTAAAAAGTAATAGTAGAGGAAAAATTTACAAAAGATATATTAAAGTGGAAGAAATACCTCAGAGTATTGTACAAAAAGATAAATAATTGGAAAATAGAGAAAAAAGAAGAAAATAAAGGATATTCCAGAATTACCAACATTCAAAAAGAAGGAGTTCCAGAAACAAAGGACCCTGTAGACAAGAATAAAAAATATCAAAGAGTGTTCTGTTTATGTTTTCTTCTAAGAGTTTTACAGCATCTGGCCAAAATTGAAGCAAGGTTTTTTTTTTTTGACCCATCTTCTAGAGTAATGAAAATAAAAACAAAAATAAACAAATAGGACCTAATTAAACTTAAAAGCTTTTGCATAGCAAAGGAAACCATAAACAAGATGAAAAGAGAACCCCTCAGAATGGGAGAAAATATTTGCAAATGAAGCAACTGACAAAGGATTAATCTCCAAAATATACAAATAGCTCATGTAGCTCAGAATCAGAAAAACAAACAACCCAATCAAAAAATGGGCAGAAGATCTTAATAGACATTTCTCCAAAGAAAACATACAGATGGTCAACAAATACATGAAAAAATACTCAGCATCACTAATTATTAGACAAATGCAAATCAAACTACAGTGAGATATCACCTCAAACCATCAGAATGACAATCACCAAAAAAGCGTGTGTGTGTGTTTGAGAGAGAGAGAGAAGGGTGTGAACATAGGGTGGGAGATTGTGAAAGTGACCTAAATATTCAACTTTCACAATGGGAAGTCTGTAGGTAATACCAAATCCGGAAAATTAAGAAATAGCAATATTACCAAGTTATATGATGTAAGGATTTAAATGATAAAATAATCAACTAAAATAGTTGAAATGTATTTCCTCTAAATATCAGGATGTGGAGAAAATGAAGAATAAGGGCCTGCTATTTTCTGTAACAAGCTTTTCAAGTCTTTCAGCATGCACATGCATGGCTTGGATGCAGGTTAAAATGGAATTGGAAACAAAACAATAGCTATAGAAAGAAAAATAGATGCAATAAATAATTCCCTTATTATAGTACTTAATAAAAACTATATATACATTATTTAAAGATCAGTCTTAAAAATTATGGAGAGGTGAGAGGGAGGCTCTAGAGGGAGGGGATATATGTATACTTTTGGCTGATTCACAGTATTGCATGGCAGAAACTAATGCAATATTTTAAAACAATTATCCTCTAATTAAAAATCTTAAAAGATTACTAGTATCATAACATGTTTGGCTATGGCCTCAACATCATTTTAAAGAATTTACATAGCTGTCTTTTCAGTAAAACAACTTGGTTAGTTTTAAGAGGCCGTGAATGGTTACACTGTTGAACAAAAATTTCTGAAAAAATTTTGTGAATATGGCAGAACATTCTTCAAGCTCCTTGTTGCTAAGTCACTTCAGTCATGTCCAACTCTGTGTGACCCCATAGACGGCAGCCCACCAGGCTCCCCCATCCCTGGGATTCTCCAGGCAAGAACACTAGAGTGGGTTGCCATTTCCTTCTCCAATGCATGAAAGTGAAAAGTGAGAGGGAAGTCGCTCAGTTGTGTCTGACTCTTTGCGACCCCATGGACTGCAGCCTACCAGGCTCCTCCGTCCATGGGATTTTCCAGGCAAGAGTACTGGAGTGGGGTGCCATTGCCTTCTCCTTGGAGAGACACAACCTATTTCTGAGCTGCAGACTTTTGCTAACTCCTTTGGGATCATACTGCCATGGTCAACATTGCCTGGAGCTTTGGTATCAAGATGGACAAGGGTTAGTTTGGAAAGAAAGTTAGCTTCTCTAGTCCTGGCCCGATAGAAAGGGAAGATGGTTTATGGGGTCTTTGGGTCTATTTAAATTCTCTTCATACAGGGAAGTTTGTGAGTCTTTGAAGGAGGATGACTTTTGGAACATTTATAAAGATCTGTGACATCAATCATCAGTCACACTTTTCTTCATTTCATACTCCCCCGTAACCTGGCTCTTTCATATTCTGCAGGAACTTATCCTTGTTGGGTTTCCAGTTAGTGATAGTGACACAGGTTCAAGCTCAAAAAGACCTTAAGACATGAAGTTGTGAATCACTAGGAAAAAAAAATCCCCATTTTAGCGTTTCCTTCAGAGGGCGTATCACTTTTTCTGATCACAGAATGAAAGCCAACATTGAAGGCTGGCCACCCTTTTGATCCTTCCCATTTAACACCTGGATCACAGCTTTTCAGGTTTCCAGTGATTTTTAGAATAATGCCTAGCAGAGTCCAGCCCATTTATTTTCCCTGTCAATGAAACCCACACTGTGGCATTCAATTGATCCCTCTGCTGGAGGAAGCTCCCCACCTGTACCTTAACACCGGATCACAGCTTTTCAGGTTTCCAGTGATTTTCAGAATAATGCCTAGCAGAGTCCAACCCATTTATTTTTCTAGTCAATGAAACCCTCTCCGTGGCATTTAATTGATCCCTGTGCTGGAGGAAGCTCCCTAGCTGTACCTGACCTTGTCCCACTCTCCCCAAATACACTGTCACACTTGATTTCTATGCGTCCATTTTCAGCACATCATTTCTCTAGGAAGGTAGACTAGATGCCCCTGTGGTAGGTTTATCATGACAGTTAAACAGCTAATAATAGTAATGCACTAATTGCCCATTGCTCCCTTTGCACTATAAGATTTATAAGGACAGAAACTTTATTTTGCTTTCACTACTGCTTTGTCCACACCTTATATAATGCCTGACCCTGGCATAGGAGGGACTCAATAAATATATGCTGACTTGAGTGGATTTGTTATTTTCCTACTTATCTTTTATATTTTCACACACTATGTCATAATGGCAACATTTTGGTCTTTTTTTTATCTATACCACCTGTAAATGAAAAACACACATTAATCTGTATGTGCACATCACAGAGAGATTATGGGAACTGCTTGAACCTCCACCCAAATTAAAATGTTAAAATCTGCAAAATGCTTGACTTTCTAAAAAGAGAAATTCTTGGAATCCATTAACAAATAAATGTGTCTTCATTTGTATTTGTATTATAGTTGGTCTAGAGCTGATGGGACAACATCTAATACGCTGCTCATCTGACACACTAAAATGCTCTTAATGTAATTTGTTCACAATCTTTCTATTTTATTACAGCCGGGGCACCGACAGTAGACTGACCCATCGGCGGCAGACAGTTCTCCGTGAGAAGGGGAGACGGTTAGCTAACCGAGGACCAGCGTACATGTTTAACGACCACTCAACAAGCCTATCTATTGAGGAGGAACGCTTTTTAGATGCAGCTGAGTATGGCAACATCCCAGTGGTAAGGAAGATGTTGGAAGAATGCCTCTCACTCAATGTCAACTGTGTGGATTACATGGGCCAGAACGCCCTGCAGCTGGCAGTGGCTAATGAGCATCTGGAAATTACAGAACTTCTTCTCAAGAAAGAAAATCTCTCGCGCGTTGGGGATGCCTTGCTTTTAGCTATTAGTAAAGGTTATGTTCGGATTGTGGAAGCCATTCTCAGTCACCCAGCTTTTGCTGAAGGCAAGCGGTTAGCAACCAGCCCCAGTCAGTCTGAGCTCCAGCAAGATGATTTTTATGCATATGATGAAGATGGGACACGGTTCTCCCATGACGTGACCCCGATCATTCTGGCTGCCCACTGCCAAGAATATGAAATTGTGCACACCCTCTTGCGGAAGGGTGCTCGGATCGAACGGCCTCATGACTATTTCTGCAAGTGCAGTGAATGCAACCAGAAACAGAAGCATGACTCCTTCAGCCACTCCAGATCTAGAATTAATGCTTACAAAGGCCTGGCGAGCCCAGCTTACCTGTCATTGTCTAGCGAAGACCCAGTCATGACAGCTTTAGAGCTTAGCAATGAGCTGGCAGTGCTGGCCAACATAGAGAAGGAGTTCAAGGTAGGTTTTTAACAAGTCGGAGTCAAGGTGAATTTATAAGTTTCCACTATGTACTCACACTCTGTTAGGTATCATAGATAGTAGGCAATTTTATATATTTGATTCAACAAGTTCTTTATTATATAGAGTAAAAGTTGTGGTTACTACCATTTGGAGATGATCTACTATAAACTAGACATTTTGCATTTATTATGTCTGATACCTATCACAACCTTGGGAAGATCTTAGTTCCTTTTCAGATGTAGAAATGGAGGTATAGAAAGGTTAAGGCCCAAGAGCCACAGCTGGTGAAATCACAGAGCTGGGATCAGAACCCAGGGATGCAGACTCTAAAACCCAGGTTCTGTCTCCTGTGAAACTCTTGTTTCTATATTCAGATCATGGTGATAGCTACTGTTGAGGTCAGAAAGATGAATAAGACAAAGGAAGTCATAGTTTGACTTGAGAGACAGATGCATGCATGCATACATATGTTATAAAGAGAAATGAAACTACTAGACAGGGCTATAAGCAGTGTGCTGTAGCAGTTCAGAGAAAGCAGTATTTAATTCAGATTAGATGTCGGAGAAGTTACATGAAAAATGGTATTTCAGCTGCATATGGCAGAATAAATAGCATATTTGAAGGCAGAGAATGAAGGAGAAGATATTTTAGGCCAAGGTAACAGCCAAAACTAAAGCTTGTAGATATGGGAGAAGTAGTCAAATATAATTGCTTTACGATGTTGTATTCATGTCTGCTGTACAACAAAGTGAATCGGCGATATGCATACATATGCCCCCTCCCTTCTGAATCCCCCTCCATCCCCTTGATCGCACCCCTCCAGGTCATCACAGAGCACTGAGATGAGCTCGCTGTGCTTTGATGAGATCCCACTAGCTACCTGTTTTATATCTGACGTATACACAAGTTAGTGCACATATGTCAGCGCTGCTCTCTCCACTCATCCCACCCTTCCCTTCCCGCCCTGAGTCTACATGTCCTTTCTCTGTCTGTGTCTCGTTCCTGCCTCAAGGGAACTTTGAGCAATCTCTAAATAAGAAGTAAGTGGGGAGACACGCTGTCAGACCTTGCCATTGTCTGCGTGGTTTGTGCTTCATTTGGAGAGGGTGAAAGTTCAGATTCCTAGTCCAAGGTCACACACTTATACACACACATCTTTAAATTTCCTCCACAGGTTATCTGACCTTTCCTATAGTGCTCATCATGTTCTGCTGTATGATACTATTTAGAGTGGGCTTTTCTTCTTTACTCAGCTATATACTGCTTGGAATCAGGTCTGATTCATCAAATACAGTATTACACAAAGATAAATATTGGTTTCATTTTCTCTATCCTATATGCTGTGAGAAAGCATGTCTCTCTATTCCGTACCTTGGGGTCTCTCCTGTGCAGTTTCTTGGTGCCTCTGTCACTGAAGGAACACTGCAAACCCCAGCCTAGCATGTGTCTCTCCCCAGGTCCTATCTGTCCAGGTGAGGAGGGCAGGTCACCAGTGACTGAAGCCTTCCATTGGCTCCCAGCATGGAGGATGCTGCTTTTCCTCTAGCTCCCTGGCAGCTGAGGATGTAGGACAAGCAGAAGATCTCTTCCAACAATGTCGCATTCTTTTATACTTCTCACTTTGCTCCCAGAACTCAGGGAGGCAGGGAACTACGCTATCTTGGAAATCTGATAAATATGATCTTCAGTTCAGTTCAGTCGCTCAGTCGTGTCCAACTCTTTGCGACCCCATGAACAGCACGCCAGGCCTCCCTGTCCATCACCAACTCTCGGAGTTCACTCAAACTCATGTCCATCCAGTCGGTGATGCCATCCAGCCATCTCATCCTCTGTCGTCCCCTTCTCCTCCTGCCCCCAATCCCTCCCAGCATCAGGGTCTTTTCCAATGAGTCAACTCTTCGCATGAGGTGGCCAAAGTATTGGAGTTTCAGCTTCAGCATCAGTCCTTCCAAAGAACACCCAGGACTGATCTCCTTTAGGATGGACTGGTTGGATCTCCTTGCAGTCCAAGGGACTCTCAAGGGTCTTCTCCAACACCACACTTCAAAAATATCAGTTCTTCAGTGCTCAGCTTTCTTCACAGTCCAACTTTCACATCCATACATGACCACAGGAAAAACCATACCCTTGACTAGACAGACCTTTGTCGGCAAAGTAATATCTCTGCTTTCTAATATGCTATCTAGGTTGGTCATAACTTTCCTTCCAAAGAGTAAGCGTCTTTTAATTTCATGGCTGTAATCACCATCTGCAATGATTTTGGAGCCCCCCAAAAATAAAATCTGACACTGTTTCCACTGTTTCTCTATCTATTTCCCATGAAGTGATGGGACCAGATGCCATTATCTTCGTTTTCTGAATGTTGAGTTTTAAGCCAACTTTTTCACTCTCCTCTTTCACTTTCAAGAGGCTTTTTAGTTCCTCTTCACTTTCTGCCATAAGGGTGGTGTCATCTGCATATCTGAGGTTATTGATGTTTCTCCTGGCAATCTTGATTCCAGCTTGTGCTTCTTCCAGCCCAGTGTTTCTCATGATGAACTCTGCATAGAAGTTAAATAAGCAGGGTGACAATATACAGCCTTGACGTACTCCTTTTCCTATTTGGAACCAGTCTGTTGTTCAATGTCCTGTTCTAACTGTTGCTTCCTGACCTGCATACAAATTTCTCAAGAGGCAGGCCAGGTGGTCTGGTATTCCCATCTCTTTCAGAATTTTCCACAGTTTATTGTGATCCACACTGTCAAAGTCTTTGGCATAGTCAATAAAGCAGAAATAGATGTTTTTCTGGAACTCTCTTGCTTTTTCCATATCCAGGAGATGTTGGCAATTTAAAATTGTTCTTAAAATTTATATTTAATTTTTATGAAACTTTACTGCTTAGGTTTCAACATTTCTGTTTCTGTAATTGTATCATTGTTTACACGATACTCTAAACCATTCTTTATTCATTCATTCACTTGCTTACATCTTCTGAGCCCATGGTTGTAGCAAATATTTTTCTGGGGAGAGTCAAGAATGAGGGTGGAGATATCGCACAGCACAAAGACAGTTCAGTCAATAACCCTGCCCTCAATTAACTTGTAATTTAATAGGAGAGCAAAGGCCTGTGTGAAATAACTATAATATAAGACATGACCTTGTGGAATGAGGGGTGGGCTGGTGGGCCAAAGATAAAGGATCATATCTAATCAGAATGCAAATTTTTCATTGTCCCTAAATGCATTGCATAATGTGAAGGCTGCTTTAGGTTTATGATAAATGAGGGATCCAGATATCCCTTTACTTGTTCATCACACACTGTTTCTGCCCACCTAGGTGCGAGGTAAATGGATCAGGCACTTTCCCTTCATCCCTGCTTTCTCTGTGCAGGTCCACACTGTTAGCCTCTAATCAGGCTCACCCTTTGCTTAATGCCCTGCCTCTGTGAAGGGTTAATGGCAAAGAAAAGGTAACTCTCTCTGAAAACACAAATCTCTTTAATAATATGTTATTCCTAATATCTTTAAAAAATCATCCTCAAGGATTAAAGTATACTGTTAAAAGAGGGTAGCAGTTTTAAAAATGTTTTTAAAAGTATGTCCTAGAACTTGACAATTCAACAGCTTTTCTAATTAGAAATTTGACTCCCCAAATCCTTGTATTACACAAGGAGAAAGGCCAGTTCTTGGCAGTTTTTAAAAGCCTTTGGCAAATACAAAACAAGAAAGCATAATGTTTTCTTTCTCACCAGACGGGACACTCTAGAACAATTATTTTATTCTCCCAGACTCAGTTGGCCCATAGAGGCAAGAACAGCTTCATGTGAGAATGCGCCGCCATGACTCTCGTGTGTAAACTCAGGGAAAGCATTTCATGCTACCATGCACACTCGTGTGATGGTGCTAAACCTGCTCCAGCAGCCCAGCCCGTTTACAACAGGATGGGACCCCAAAGGGCTTGGTGAATCTGGTGAGATTTGCTAAATCTGCAGCTCTGTCCTTCAAGAATAACTTCTCTTTTCTTTTTTTAAAAGAATATAGTTGACTCTTGAACAACATGAGTTTGAAGTATATGGGTTCACTTACATGTGGCTTTTTTCCACTAAATATGCACTACAGTACCACACAAGCCCGGGCTGGTCGAATCCATGGGTGTCGAACAGTGGATGCCAAGGGCCCTCTGGAGAGTTATGTGCGGAGTTTTCGCTCAATAGAGTACTGGTTCTCCTTCCCTCTGCTTTGTTCAAAGGTCACCTTACATGATCATGTTAAAAAATAGTAACTTAAATATGAAGAAAAATTTAAAAATAATTTCTAATTTTCATACTGCAACACGCCAACATGTATCCTTCCAGAAATAAACACTGATACTGCAACATGCCAACATGTATCCTACCAGTCTTATTTTTAGTAGTCAAGCCCCTTAGAGTCTCAGGGACCAAAGAGGCAGGGACCAAAGACTGTGAGATACCTCACAGGGACCTGAAATATTGTACTGGCAACAGGCAATCCTCTCTGCTCATGGTCTTCAAATTCTTTTGCTTCCTTTTCACCTGAAAAACATTTGAAAAATTCTGTGCTCATGAGTACATTTTAAATTTGGCATCTAAATTTATTTACTTTTAAGTTTAAATAATTTTAAGAGGTATAATTTCTGTGTGGCCTAAATATTAACATTTAAAAATATATATCTTTAATGGCTGCTTCAGATGTATCTAGGGGCCTTTAAGTGCTGTGATTTTATACACACCATCACCTATTTTAAAAATAAACAACCTCCTCTTTAATTTTCATTAAGAGTTACATCTTTCTTTTTCTCCTTAAACTTGTATTCTAGTACATTTTCCTCCACAAATGTGATTTCTAATGTAATAGCTTTTTATTGTAAAGTCCTTTATAGATCACCTATTATATATATATATTAGATATGTATATTTTATATATATGATATATATATATAGCATAACACATGTGTAATGTGTATGTTTACAAGAAATTTTAGAATTTGTTTTACTTTCTGTTATCATCAGGCTTTAGGTATTTAAAATATTCTGGAAATACTTACCATTATATTTATCAGCAGTATATTTGATCAAAACTACATAAATTGAACATAATTTTTCAAAATAACATATACAAATTCTGAAAAATAAATTTTAAATATATGATACATTTCCTATTAGAAATGAATTTTAAAGGAACGTCATATCCATACTTTTGTTATGTATTTAATGAAAGAAAAACTTATAACCTGTTAAAATAACTTGATTTGTCAGCCAGCATATTGTTTTAGTTTTTGTTAATGGAATATATAAATTACTAATGATTTTATGGAATAGAATTAAAAGATAGTAGACTATATTTGGGATAAATATTTCTTGATGTGATTTGATAACTGCCTTATTGAATTACCCACACTGATCTGAAACAAATCACATAAAAGTTTTATCCTTGTGCTTTAGCCAATAGCCTATGAAAATTTTTAAGTCCTGGAAACCATTCCAAGTCGCAGTAAAAAGACTCATCCTCACTAAACTTTTCTGCCTTGCACTTTTGTGATGTCTTTCTTTTAAGTTAATGATACATCCAAAAGATAAGTACTAAGAATGGTTTTAAATAAGGGTAAAATAAACTTGTTTACAAAACAGAAGCAGAGTCACAGATGTAGAAAATAAACTTATGGTTATCAGGGTGAAGGGGATAAATTGGGAAATTGGGGTTGACATATACACTGTAGTATATATAAAATAGATAACTAATAAGAACCTACTGTATAGCACAGGGAACTCTACTCAGTACTCTGTAATGGCCTATATGGAAAAAGAATCTAAAACAAGCAGGTTTATGTATATGTATGATTGATTCCCTTTGCTGTACACCTGAAACTAACGCTGTAAATCAACTATACTCCAATAAATTTTTTAAAAAGAATAATTTTAAATAATCACTTAATTTAAATAACATGAAGTAGTGGAATTTCGTATTCAGTATTCCCTACTGATGTCTTCCTTACTGTCCTCTCATTTAAGAAGGATGCATTCTTTGATAGCTATTGAAGAATCAAGAGGCAAAGTACATTAA
Organism: Bison bison bison; assembly: GCF_000754665.1. Taxonomy (NCBI): domain Eukaryota; kingdom Metazoa; phylum Chordata; class Mammalia; order Artiodactyla; family Bovidae; genus Bison; species Bison bison. The sequence goes on from NW_011494834.1 coordinate 499,749, forward strand.
AATTCATCTAAATTCAGAATATCCCAACATGAACTGGCATGTTGTATTCCTATCATTTAGCTTCATCTTCATTGGAAATGTGTATAAAGGAAAGGAAATACAGGAAACCCCTCAGGGTCTGCGGTACCTGGATTAATTATTAAAGGGGAATTTCCATTGTTTGCTGCAGGGGTGAGTGAGAATGGAGAATTTTTTGTAAAGGGAAAAATGATCTGTTCTCAAGAAAATTAGTTACAGGAAAGTTGAGGATCTAGAAATTATTTCTCTTAAAACTATCAGTGTTCTGTGGCCCCTTGAAAAGTCTTCATATTTCTCTGCTTGAAGGCAACTAATCTATTTTATGAGTTAGAGATGAGAACAATCACAAAGATCGTAAACTCCAATATATAGTTTCTCTAAGCTCCTCCTAAATTCTCCTTTTCTGTATTAGTCCATAGTCGTTTAACAAAAGAGGACAGAGGAGGTGCAACTGAGTTCCTCAGGCAACTGTAGTCTGGCACTTTGACTCTTCTAGACAGGATGAATTGCACTCATTACCGTATCATCAGGTCTGAAGATGGATCTATGCAGAGGTGACAGCCAGAACACAGCAGAGAAATCTAACAGTTAGATGGAACCTCAAGAATAGAAGAAAGCCAACAGACCTGAGACACTACAGGTCTTCACAGTGAATGGGGAGAAGCCAGATTTAAAAGTTTCATCCATTCAAGTTCAATCTTTACATACTGAGTTTTTATCAAGAACTTTTTGCTTTGGTAGAAAGAGACCTCAGCCACCTTAAGTTAAACTTGGGCTAAGCCTAATTTGGGCAATATATACTCAGAATTTTGACTGTTTTTGATATTGGGAAAGGAGAGTATAACACCTCCCTTCTCTCCTTGGCTCGAGATTAAGAATCATCAGAAAGATGAAAGGATCAGTACCATTATTTTAGCAAATGCATTCTTCCAAATTTTTAACTTCCTTTTACTATCTCAGAATTTACCTATGACCTATGTCTCTGAACACATTTTAAGCCTATTTACATTTTAGATTGTGCTTCACGACCAAGATAATCACAATGGTGTGATCACTGACCTAGAGCCAGACATCCTGGAATGTGAAGTCAAATGGGCCTTAGAAAGCATCACTACAAACAAAGCTAGTGGAGGTGATGGAATTCCAGTTGAGCTTTTTCAAATCCTGAAAGATGATGCTGTGAAAGTGCTGCACTCAATATGCCAGCAAATTTGGAAGACTCAGCAGTGGCCACAGGACTGGAAAAGGTCAATTTTCATTCCAATCCCAAAGAAAGGCAATGCCAAAGAATGCTCAAACTGCAGCACAATTGCAGTCATCTCACACACTAGTAAACGTAATGACTCAAAAATTCTCCAAAGCCAGGCT
>NW_011494834.1:501234-501972 GCF_000754665.1 Bison bison bison
GCAGGTCAGGAAGCAACAGTTAGAACTGGACATGGCACAACAGACTGGTTTCAAATAGGAAAAGGAGTACGTCAAGGCTGTATATTGTCACCCTGCTTATTTAACTTCTATGCAGAGTACATCATGAGAAACGCTGGGCTGGAAGAAGCACAAGCTGGAATCAAGATTGCCAGGAGAAATATCAATAACCTCAGATATGCAGATGACACCACCCTATGGCAGAAAGTGAAGAGGAACTCAAAAGCCTCTTGATGAAAGTAAAAGTGGAGAGTGAAAAAGTTGGTTTAAAGCTCAACATTCAGAATATGAAGATCATGGTCCCATCACTTCATGGGAAATAGATGGGGAAACAGTGGAAACAGTGTCAGACTTTATTTTTTGGGGCTCCAAAATCACTGCAGATGGTGATTACAGCCATGAAATTAAAAGACGCTTACTCCTTGGAAGAAAAGTTGTGACCAACCTAGATATTGAAAAGCAGAAACATTACTTTGCCAACAAAGGTCCATCTAGTCAAGGCTATGGTTTTTCCATTTGTCATGTATGGATATGAGAGTCGGACTGTGAAGAAAGCTGAGTGCTGAAGAATTGATGCTTTTGAACTGTGGTGTTGGAGAAGACTCTTGAGAGTCCCTTGGACTGCAAGGAGATCCAACCAGTCCATTCTGAAGGAGATCAGTCCTGGGATTTCTTTGGAAGGAATGATGCTAAAGCTGAAACTCCAGTACTTTGGCAACC
>NW_011494834.1:502072-502792 GCF_000754665.1 Bison bison bison
AGCTTTTTCAAATCCTGAAAGATGATGCTGTGAAAGTGCTGCACTCAATATGCCAGCAAATTTGGAAAACTCAGCAGTGGCCAGAGGACTGGAAAAGGTCAATTTTCATTCCAATCCCAAAGAAAGGCAATGCCAAAGAATGCTCAAACTGCAGCACAATTGCAGTCATCTCACACACTAGTAAAGTAATGCTCAAAATTCTCCAAGCCAGGCTTTAGCAATATGTGAACCGTGAACTTCCTAATGCTCAAGCTGGATTTAGAAAAGGCAGAGGAACCAGAGATCAAATTGCCAACATCCGCTGGATCATGGAAAAAGCAAGAGAGTTCCAGAAAAACATCTATTTCTGCTTTATTGACTATGCCAAAGCCTTTGACTGTGTGGATCACAATAAACTGTGGGAAATTCTGAAAGAGATGGGCATGCCATACCACCTGACCTTCCTCTTGAGAAACCTATATGCAGGTCAGGAAGCAACAGTTAGAACTGGACATGGCACAACAGACTGGTTTCAAATAGGAAAAGGAGTACGTCAAGGCTGTATATTGTCACCCTGCTTATTTAACTTCTATGCAGAGTACATCATGAGAAACGCTGGGCTGGAAGAAGCACAAGCTGGAATCAAGATTGCCAGGAGAAATATCAATAACCTCAGATATGCAGATGACACCACCCTATGGCAGAAAGTGAAGAGGAACTCAAAAGCCTCTTGATGAAAGT
>NW_011494834.1:502892-520201 GCF_000754665.1 Bison bison bison
GCTGAAGAATTGATGCTTTTGAACTGTGGTGTTGGAGAAGACTCTTGAGAGTCCCTTGGACTGCAAGGAGATCCAACCAGTCCATTCTGAAGGAGATCAGTCCTGGGATTTCTTTGGAGGGAATGATGCTGAAGCTGAAACTCCAGTACTTTGGCAACCTCATGCGAAGAGTTGACTCATTGGAAAAGACCCTGATGCTGGGAGGGATTGAGGGCAGGAGGAGACGGGCACGACACAGGATGAGATGGCTAGATGGCATCACTGACTTGATGGATGTGAGTCTGAGTGAACTCTGGGAGTTGGTGATGGACAGGGAGGCCTGACGTGCTGCGATTCATGGAGTCACAAAGAATCGGACACGACTGAGTGACTGAACTGAACTGAACAATGTTTCCTTTAATTACCCTAAAATCACCTTCTCTATTAATGTCAGGGATTTCCCTCTACCCTGTCGTTCTGGATAAATAGTTTTTCTGAAGCTTCACCAAATCCTGCTTGTCTTCCTGGGGCCATGTATCTAAACAGGCACCTGGCTGTCCAGACACCTCTGGCGTCGACTTAGACAAAAGGGAAGACACTACTCTGCTTGTTTTTAAACTGTTGCTATGTTCTGGCATTCAAAATGTTCAAGGATGCCTGGCATTGTTTGCAAAAGAAATAACCTTCTAGGAAACAGACCAAGTTGAAAAATAGTTTTTGCTAGCAGAAAGGCAGTGTGACTGTCATCATACCTTAGTAAGGTGACAGAGGTGTTGCTTGCACGCAAAATAGCCTATAGAGGCACAGGACAAGGGTCCATGCCAAAGGGAAAGGAGGAAATGGACCACCGTCGAGCTTAATGAATTATTCTAAGTGGTTTACAATCTAACTTTGTGATACAACAGCTTTTAAGTTCTCCATATGGTAAAGAATCTGCCTGCAATGTGGGAGACCAGGGTTCAATCCCTGGGTTGGGAAGATCCTCTGGAGAAGGGAAAGACTACACACTCCAGTATTCTGGCCTGAATAATTCCATGAACTGTACAGTCCATGGGGTCTCAAAAAGTCAGTCATGACTGAGCAACTTTCACTAGGTCCATCATAACTTTTCTTCCAAGGAGCAAGCATCTTTTAATTTCATGGCTTCAGTCACTGTCCGCAGTGATTTTGGAGCCCAAGAAAATAAAGTCTGTCACTGTTTCCATTTTTCCCTCATCTGTTTGCCATGAAGTGATGGTACTAGATGCCGTGATCTTTGTTTTTTGAATATTGAGTATTAAGCCAGCTTTTTCACTCTCCTCTGTCACCTTCATCAGGAGGCTCTTTAGTTCCTCTTCACTTTCTGCCATTAGGGTACTGTCATCTGCATATCTGAAGTTATTGATGTTTCTCCTGACCATCTTAATTCCAGCTTGTGCTTCATCTAGCCTGGCATTTCACATGATGTACTCTGCATATAAGTTAAATAAGCAGGGTGATAATATACAGCCTTTATGTATTCCTTTCTCAATTTTTAACTGGTCCATTGTTCCATGTCTAGTTCTAACTGTGGTTTCTTGACCTTCATACAGGTTTCTCAGGAGGCAGATAAGCAGGTCTGGTATTCCCATCTCTTTCAGAATTTTCCACAGTTTGTTATGATCTACAGTCTGCTCAAGAGAGGCAGATGCATGACCAAATGCAGTACAGTGTATGAGTCTATTATTGTGTTTGACTTTCCTATCAGTTTAAATAGACAGGCAGAGAAAATCCATTCTGGCAAAATTTTAGATCCAGTCAATAGTTGGGGAGGTAAGTTAAGTGCAGCGGTTTGTAATCTGAGAGCCCTCAGCCCCTGAAGCATCTGTTTACCTTCATGGCTGCTCTTTAAGCTTCATGGCTTCAGCTGAACCTGAGAATTTCTATGTTGAAGGAAGAATAAAAACTGGAATCAAGCACTGTATTAAGTTAAATAAGTAGCTGCTGCTGTGGCAACGATCAGCATAAAAGTGAGGAGGATCTGACATATCTAGGAAAATGCCTGTCTTCAATTCTTGTCTGAAATTGTATCTCACCTCCTGTTACCTTTTCTTGAGAGCAGTATCTGATTTCCTTTTATGTCCCTCACAGCCCTGAGTAGTAGGTGCTGTATAAGTGCTTGTTACTCTTCTGTACACCAGCTGTGACAGGACTCAGGGATCATCGTGCCATTTAGTGACAATTATCCTGAAGAGCAGGAAAGCCCTAGAGTTGCTTGTGGTTCCAAGAGCATGGCTGGTTAATTCAGTCACAAGCTGGATAATGATAGTCAATGCTTTCTTTATTCTTCAAGAATGCAATCTCATTTTAAAAATTCCGTCTGAGATAGAATGTGTTATCTATCACAGCACTGGTTGCTGAATATTTGTAGAACATTTGTTGAAATAATGAATGAAAAATTGTTTTATTTTCAGTACATTCAAGTGACACTCAATGTTGATGAAAATACTCAATAAACAATCTATAATAGGCTTAGAAAAGAGTTTTATTTGAGGCAAACTGAAGCCTGGAAGACAGCCTCTCATAATTCTGAGGAACTGATCTGGAAAAGCATGGTTTTTAGCACAGTTTTATATCTTGTCAGAATAAAGAACATTAAGCAAGTCAGGGATACATTCCTTCAAGGTTTCAAACCACAGGTCAGCATGTACACAGTCAGTCTGGCCTTGACACCTGGGAAAGGAATCTTATCAAAAAGGAGGACCAGTATTGGCTTCCCAGGAAGGGAGACATTTAATTTTTATTTTTAACATGGATATTCCTTACTTCTGGTCAATGTGCCCTTTTCTTAATAATTAAAGCAGATGTACAATATATGTTTTGACAGGCCACAAACAGGCTATTTTAGTTAGCTTAAATTTAACTCGTGTATAAACCAGAATGCAGCCATGAAATTAAAAGACACTTACTCTTTGGAAGGAAAGTTATGACCAACCTAGATAGCATATTCAAAAGCAGAGACATTACTTTGCCAACAAAGGTTCATCTAGTCAAGGCTATGGTTTTTCCTGTGGTCATATACGGATGTGAGAGTTGGACTGTGAAGAAGGCTGAGCGCCGAGGAATTGATGCTTTTGAACTGTGGTGTTGGAGAAGACTCTTGAGAGTCCCTTAGACTGCAAGGAGATCCAACCAGTCCATTCTGAAGAAGATCAGCCCTGGGATTTCTTTGGAAGGAATGATGCTAAAGCTGAAACTCCAGTACTTTGGCCACCTCATGTGAAGAGTTGACTCATTGGAAAATACTCTGATGCTGGGAGGGATTGGGGGCAAGAGGTTAAGGGGACGACAGAGGATGAGATGGCTGGATGGCATCACTGACTCAATGGACGTGAGTGTGAGTGAACCCCAGGAGTTGGTGATGGACAGGGAGGCCTGGTGTGCTGCGACTCATGGGGTCGCAAAGAGTCGGACACAACTGAGCGACTTATCTTATCTAAGCCAGAATGACTTACCCATACCTTAATATGTGAAAATATCTTTTATCACTAGGAATTTCATCATGATTTTATATTTTTTAGTGCAATTTTGTGTCAAGGTACTGAGATGACTTGGGTATTTATGAAATGATGAAAACAACAACAATAATAATTACCATTGATTCAACCCATCCCTGAGCCAAGAAGTTAGCATTTGTTATCTTGTATAACCTTCACAGCAACCCTAGGAAGAACCTTATATTATCCTCACTTTACAAATAAGAATTTTGAGGCTGTAAGGGCTTAAGTAATTTTCCCAACTCATGCACCTAGTAAGTGAGGTGTAAGTGATTTCAAGTGTACTTAACTTGAAATCCAGGTCTGCCCTTATCCAAAACTCACTTAATTAGTGTTGATTCATGAAAATTAAGACATGCATTTTCCTCACCCTTTTAATTTCTATAGAGCAGCCTTTTCTTTATATGGAATTATGAATTAAAATTACACACCATATCTTCTACTATATAAAAATCCAACTAAAATTACCCTTTGAAAGGATAATTGTATCAGGGTCTTTTTATGTTTTATAATCTTTATGTTCTATTAACCCACTATCAGTCATCTCTTTAAAAGTCAAAGGTTAATAGGCAAGCACCCACTTTTAATTTATTAATGTATGGGGTGAATGTGTGAGCCAAAGGCAGAATTAAATCAACTGCCAGCTTCGCTTTTTCTTTCAAAAAACTGAAATCACAGTGTTAAGTCTGGCTCATGAACTACTGCCAATATCTCACTTTAGTGAGTTTACATTTCAGTGTGAGAGAACATAAATATGAAAACATTTGTAAATGACTCCCAAAGTGAAAAAAAGCATACATTTCTAAAAGCAGTCTTATTCTTTTTTTTTTTTAATGGGTTTTTGTTTTGTTTTTGCTTGGGATATATCTTGTGAATTAGCAATGAGTTGGAAATAATTTTTAAGATATTGAACAGTAAAGAACACCTGTACTGTATCAATTCATGTGGTTTCTACTAAAAGTATTACCCCATATTTGAAGGGTCATACCCTCCTTTGAAATATCTAATTTCACATGAGCCTTATTGGAATTCTAGAGAGTATGGGTTTTGAGTCTTACATTTTTGTCTCCATAAGGACTAAGGATACATCTAGAATTGAGTGCTACAGACAAGAGAGGCCAGGTATATTAAATTTTGTCATAACTCCATGGGTTTTTACTAATGTTAAGAAACAGCTTGTTTTCAGGTCTTGCCTTTGATGATATAATACAATAATTATGTTTTTTCAAGTGCCTGATATGCACTTCTTTATATATAAAGTTTCTTTATATGTATTCTTTTCTTTACATATATTCTTTCTTTATATATAAAGAAATGTGTGATTTCTTTAGCACAACTAATCTCACTAAGCTTGTATTTTTTTATCTTTAAAATGAGAATAATAATAGCACCTACCTCATAGATTGATTTTAAGTTACCTTAGAGCTGCTGCTGCTGCTAAGTCACTTCAGTCATATCCGACTCTGTGCGACCCCATAGACGGCAGCCCACCAGGCTCTCTGTCCCTGGAATTCTCCAGGCAAGAACACTGGAGTGGGTTGCCATTTCTTTCTCCAGTGCATGAAGGTGAAAAGTGAAAGTGAAGTCGCTCAGTTGTGTCCCGACTCCTAGCGACTCCATGGACTGCAGCCTACCAGGCCCCTCCGTCCATGGGATTTTCCAGGCAAGTGTACTGGAGTGGGTTGCCATTGCCTTCTCCATACCTTAGAGCACATGGCTAAAAACTGGAGGAGCTGGGATTTGATCACAAGTATATCTAACCTTGGGCTTCCCAGGTGGTGCTAGTGGTTAAAGAACCTGCCTACCAGTGTAGGAGATATAAGAGACGCAGGTTTGATCCCTGGGTCAGGAAGATCCCATGGTGGAGGGCATGGCAACCCACTCCAGTATTCTTGCCTGGAGAATCCCATGGACAGAGGAGCCTGGCGGGCTACAGTCCATAGGGTCACAAAGAGTCAGACATGACTGAAGCAACTTAGCATGCGTGTAGCACACATTTAACCTTAAAAGCCCAAGCTCCTAAACACTATAACATGGAATCGTGGGCATGGACAACATATGTACTTCCACACCTCAAAGGTCTTCCCCATGACCTTAACCGACTATTTCATGAAAGGGGAAGAGCTGTTTCCTCATGACCTTGTTTATACTATCTGACCAGATACCGTGGAAAATAGTTTGAGTCATTCTCAGTTGAGACATAGTTTACGAAATTCCTTTTATAGAATCTATTTGAACCTACAGTTAGCAAAGTGAAACTAACAGGGAGGAGCCCAAGTAGGTCCTTTGCATACATTCAGGATGAAATTGTTTTCCATATAGACTCCCCACAATGTTACCTTATTGAATCATATCTAGAGCCTCTCCTATTTCTCCAATATCTTCTTCTTTTGATTCCTGCAAGGAATCTTTTTATCCTATAACACTGGTGACTTCAAAATGGAGGGGACAACTAATTCTGCATCTGCAAAGCTGATTTAAGAGTAAACTCGCCGTGGAGGCTGTAACCTTAGTTTTTTGATGTGCCAAATGGAAATCATATTTACCTGGCTTACCTTGCAGTTTTTCATAGATCAAAACAGAAAAGCATTCTACAAAGAGACAAAGTGACAAAACTCTTACAGGCAAAGTGCAGCCAAACAGGGTTAAATTTAAAGCCTCATTTTGGCACCTAGTGGCTGCAGTTTTGGATGCAACCTAAGTGATCAAGGTGACTGTGAAGATTAACAGATTCTATGATCCACTTGCAATGCAACAAATTCTAGCTAATAGATTTTCTTTATTAACACTGGGTTATGAATGGCCTTATTTCCATGTAAGAGAATCCAGAGGAAGGAAATTTTAGAAACCTGAATGAAGATATATATAGATGGTGTATGTAAATTCGAAAAGAGTATTTGATGTTTAAATATGATCTGTAGTCTCCAAATCCTCTCAACATGCTATTATGTCCTCAGCAGTAATTTATAATCAAAGTATTTTCATTAAACTTCCTTTTATCCAAAGAATCTCAATTTGCAGACTATATATTAGATCTTGTCTTTTGACCCCATAAGTTTGATAAGTAAATTTCCTCAATAACAATTTAGTAAATAGGGAAGTGATATATGTTTGCTTTTCTTGAAACCTTTCCAAATGTTCTGTGTTTCTCAAGTTTATCAACACTGTATATAAAGTCTTCCAAAGACCTAGCAAATGTGTGTATTATGTGCCTAGCTGGTGAAGTTATGAACATAGGAGATATGATGTGTGCAAGAAAGTATGATCATGATATGGGAAGAGTTGCTAACTTTTTATTTCTCCTGAATCAGCAGGTGAGTTTGGTGTAGTACAGTACTTTTTGGCAACTTTCATTGTGTTTTAGACAAATTTCCTCTTTGGAATATAAGGACAATCTTTATGGTGCTAATATATTTCAGAGCTCACTCAACAGAATAGCAACTTAAGCATGTTAAAAAGAATAATAAACCTAAAAATAGAGCTTTTTTATTCTCTACAGTCAAATCACTGATAAATTCTACAGTGTAACATAGTAAAATGTGATACTTCTACTGTTTTTTTTTTTTTTTGCTTTATCTTTCCTAGAATGACTACAAAAAACTGTCGATGCAGTGCAAAGATTTTGTTGTTGGACTCCTTGATCTGTGCAGAAATACTGAAGAAGTAGAAGCCATTCTGAATGGGGATGTTGAAATACACCACAGTGGTGGAGATCACTATCGTCCTAACCTCAGCCGTTTAAAACTTGCCATTAAGTATGACGTAAAAAAAGTAAGATCAGGCACAAAGCCCCTTTTATGTTATTTCAGTTTTTATTGGTGCTAAATCAAGATGAAGGATTGGCATAATTAGGTTAAGCTGGGTTTTTCTAATTAATTGCTCTAGGTAGGACTTCTAGTAAATTCTAACTGTCAGGCAGTGAGACATTTCACCTACACTAAATGCTGGTCTTTAAAAATCTAGACTTGTTTATCCAATGATTGACACTTTCTTTTACTTAACGAATGATGCAAAAATGGCTTTGTGTGTTCAAAATACAAGGCATTGTTGTAGGATGGGAACATCATTATTTAAGACCCATCTATATTTGGCAAAACTAATACGATTATGTAAAGTTTAAAAATAAAAAAAAAAAAGACCCATCTCCACTTATTAATTTTGTCCACTTCTGGACCAATGTCTTCAGTTCCTTCTTTAGTGCATTTGAATCTCCTGCATCTTTATTTGTGGAATATTTTTAGTCTCTGTCTTCAGGCAGTGCCTCCTATTCTTGACTGCTTTCTTAAGTTATGTAAGATATGTTTTACTTATTTTTTTCTTTAAAAAATTGTTTATTGAGATATAACATATATTCCATAAACAGCGCATATCTTAAGTTGTATGTAAACTCATTAATTCTTAAAATTTCACATTCTTTTTTTTAATTTATTTATTTGGAGGCTAATTACTTTACAATATTATATTGGTTTTGCCATATATTGACATGAATCCACCATGGGTGTACATGTGTTCCCCATCCTGAACCCCCCTACCTCCTCCCTCCCCATCCCATCCCTCTGGGTCATCCCAGTGCACCAGCCCCAAGCACCCTGTATCATGCATCAAACCTGGACTGGTGATCCATTTCATATATAATACATGTTTCAATGCCATTCTCCCAAACCATCCCACCCTTGCCCTCTCCCACAGAGTCCAAAAGGCTGTTCTATACATCTGTGTCTCTTCTGCTGTCTTACATATAGGGTCATCATTACCATCTTTCTAAATTCCATATATATGCGTTAGTATATTGTATTGGTGTTTTTCTTTCTGGCTTACTTCACTCTGTATAATAGGCTCCAGTTTCATCCACCTCACTAGAACTGATTCAAATGTATTCTTTTTAATGGCTGAGTAATACTCCATTCTGTATATGTACCACAGCTTTCTTATCCTTTCATCTGCTGATGGGCATCTAGGTTGTTTCCATGTCCTGGCTATTATAAACAGTGCTGCGATGAACATTGGGGTATATGTGTCTCTTTCAATTCTGGTTTCCTCAGTGTGTATGCCCAGCAGTGGGATTGCTGGGTCATATGGCAGTTCTATTTCCAGTTTTTTAAGGAATCTCCACACTGTTCTCCATAGTGGCTGTACTAGTTTGCATTCCCACCAACAGTGTAAGAGGGTTCCCTTTTCTCCACACCCTCTCCAGCAGTTATTGCTTGTAGACTTTGGATAGCAGCCATTCTGACTGGCATGAAATGGTACCTCATTGTGGTTTTGATTTGCATTTCTCTGATAATGAGTGATGTTGAACATCTTTTCATGTATTTATTAGCCATCTGTATGTCTTCTTTGGAGAAATGTCTGTTTAGTTCTTTGGCCCACTTTTTGATTGGGTTGTTTATTTTTCTGGAATTGAGCTGCAGGACTTGTTTGTATATTTTTGAGATTAATTGTCAGTTGCTTTGTTTGCTATTATTTTCTCCCATTCTGAAGGCTGTCTTTTCACCCTGCTTATAGTTTCCTTTGTTGTGCAGAAGCTTTTAAGTTTAATTAGGTCCCATTTGTTTATTTTTGCTTTTACTTCCAATATTCTGGGAGGTGGGTCATAGAGGATCCTGCTGTGATTTATGTCAGAGAGCGTTTTGCCTGTTTTTCTCTAGAAGTTTTATAGTTTCTGGTTTTATGTTTAGATCTTTAATCCATTTTGAGTTTATTTTTGTGTATGGTGTTAGTGTTCTAGTTTCATTCTATTACAAGTGGTTGACCATTTGTTAAAGAGATTGTCCTTTCTCCATTGTATATTCTTGTCTCCTTTGTCAAAGATAAGGTGTCCATATGTGCATGGATTTATCTCTGGGCTTTCTATTTTGTTCCATTGATCTATATTTCTGTCTTTCTGCCAGTACCATACTGTCTTGACGACAGTGGCTTTGTAGTAGACACTGAAGTCAGGGAGGTTGATTCTTCCAGTTCCATTCTTCTTTCTCAACATTGCTTTGGCTATTTGAGTTTTTTTTTTTGTATTTCCATACAAATTGTGAAATTATTTGTTCTAGTTCTCTGAAAAATACCATTGATAGTTTGATAGGGATTGCATTAAATCTATAGATTGCTTTGGATAGTATGCTCATTTTCACTATATTGATTCTTCCAAACCATGAAAATGGTATATTTCTCTATCTATTTGTGTCCTCTTTGATTTCTTTCACCAGTGTTTTATAGTTTTCTATATATAGGTCTTTTGTTTCTTTAGGTAGGTATATTCCTAAGTATTTTATTCTTTTCGTTGCAATGGTGAATGGAGTTGTTTCCTTAATTTCTCTTTCTGTTTTCTCATTGTTAGTGTATAGGAATGTAAAGGATTTCTGTGTGTTGATTTTATATCCTGCAACTTTACTATATTCATTGATTAGCTCTAGTAATTTTCTGGTGGAGTCATTAGGGTTTTCTATGTAGAGGATCATGTCATTTGCAAACAGTGAGAGTTTTACTTCTTGTTTTCCAGTCTGGATTCCTTTTATTTCTTTTTCTGCTCTGATTGCTGTGGCCAAAACTTCCAAAACTATGTTGAATAGTAATGGTGAAAGTGGGCACCCTTGTCTTGTTCCTGACTTTAGGGGAAATGCTTTCAATTTTTCACCATTGAGGATAATGTTTGCTGTGGGTTTGTCATATATAGCTTTTATTATATTGAGGTATGTTCCTTCTATGCCTGCTTTCTGGAGGGTTTTTATCATAAATGGATGTTGAATTTTGTCAAAGGCTTTCTCTGCATCTATTGAGATAATCATATGGTTTTTATTTTTCAATTTGTTAATGTGGTATATTACATTGATTGATTTGTGAATATTGAAGAATCCTTGTATCCCTGGGATAAAGTCCACTTGGTCATGATGTTTGATCTTTTTAATATGTTGTTGGATTCTGTTTGCTAGAATTTTGTTAAGGATTTTTTCATCTATGTTCATCAGTGATAATGGCCTGGGTTTTCTATTTTTGTGGCATCTTTGTCAGGTTTTGGTATTAGGGTGATGGTGGCCTCACAGAATGAGTTTAGAAGTTTACCTTCCTCTGCAATTTTCTGGAAGAGTTTGAGTAGGATAGGTGTTAGCTCTTCTCTAAATTTTTGATATAATTCAGCTGTGAAGCTGTCTGGTCCTGGGCTTTTGTTTGCTGGAAGATTTCTGATTACAGCTTCAATTTCCATGCTTGTGATGGGTCTGTTAAGATTTTCTATTTCTTCCTGGTTCAGTTTTGGAAAGTTGTACTTTTCTGAGAATTTGTCCATTTCTTCCAAGTTGTCCCTTTTATTGGCATATAGTTGCTGATAGCAGTCTCTTATGATCCTTTGTATTTCTGTGTTGTCTGTTGTGATCTCTCCATTTTCATTTCTATTTTTGTTGATTTGATTTTTCTCCCTTTGTATTTAAAAAACCAGTTTTTAAAGGTGGATTTTATAATAAAAGTAATACAGACTTATGATTGGCTTTCAAACAGTATAGACATAACCCCTTTCTGTCTTCCTATTTCTTAATGCAGAATAGTCAGTATTCTATTTTTCTCCATACATTTATCTTGGACATCTTCATATATTAGCATGTAAACATCCACTCAACCTTTTCAAAGCCTACATATCATTATGCTGATTTATATAATTATGTTCATTTAATCCATTTACTGTTTAAGGGTGTCTATTATTTTCTTAAGTTTCTGTTATTTCAAAGCATTTGATAAATTTCCCTCAAAAAAGGTACACGTCAACAGTGTATAAACGGGCTTATTTCTTCCACTCATGTATCATTAAACCTTACCATTCTACAAAGACAAACACTGTATCTTGATTTAATTGTCTTTGACTGTTAACCATCCTTAGGAAACATTTTTAGTTCCTTTATATAATCTGTCCTTTGTCTAACCTTTTAATATTCTTCAGCAATTGTTATTTTGGATTGTTGCTTTTTGTATATTAAATGATGCTCTCTGTCATATATAGCATTCATCTGTAAAAATTAAATATATGAGAACAAAAATATTCTGAAAAGTAAAAATTATGAAATTTAGTTATATAATTTTCTTATTTGAAAGAGTTTATGGCACAGGAATATATCAATGGAATAGAATAGGCAGTCCATGAAAAGATCATATGCAAATGGGAATCTAGTATAAAATACATTTAGCCCTTTAGGTCAGGGCAGAAAAGGTGGTATACTTTTTTTTAAAAAAAGTATTTAGACATCCAAATTAGCAGGATCTTTATATCATTCCTTCTAGATGGAAAAAGTGCATAATCATAAAAGTCCTTTTATAAAATATTGATGAAGGTTTTTATAACACTAAACTTTCAAAATTCATCTATGCTTTGAAAGTCCATTAGTCCTAAAGGAAAAGTTTGGTAAATTTGAATCCTTGAATTTACATAAACTGCATTACAGCCTCCTGCCACATTGCTTGATACCTGTCCCCTACAGATTTTACATTTGTTCTTTAATTCTAACAATATTTTTTATGAGAAAGGATAGAACTTAATATTAGAACACAAGAAAAAGCTTATGCTGAATCCTTCTTTAATCAAGCTGTTAAATGTTTTGTTACCCCCTGCTAGTTTGTAGCCCATCCAAACTGCCAACAGCAGCTCCTGTCCATATGGTATGAGAACCTTTCCGGGCTGCGGCAGCAGACCATGGCGGTCAAGTTCCTTGTGGTCCTCGCCGTTGCCGTGGGACTGCCCTTCCTGGCTCTCGTTTACTGGTTCGCTCCGTGCAGCAAGGTACGTCTGTGAAGCCTGGACCTCTGTCAGCCCATCAAAGTCTGTCTGTTTTATTTATCAGACCCAGTTAAGCAGGGAAAATTCTATTTCTCAAACAAAAATGTCAGGAAGTCAGAGTTGGGTTCACATTATAAAAATAATATATTTGCTATAAGAAATTTTTAAAAAGCAATGGAAAGAAAAAATTCACCTGTAATATCACTGTTAGTAATATGTGAAAGAAAACATCAGTTAGATTATTCCTATTTGTCTTCTCTCTAGTCATGCCTGTGCATATATTTCTACATTTTTAATGAAGCATGCATTGAGCAGAATTTCAAATAACATCCTAAAAATGCTTCCTTTTGTTTTTCCCCCTGCTGGCAAAATTTGAGATGAAAGTTTCTGTTTATCATTTATTTTAGCTAATAAATCTTAATTTATTAGCTAAAATAAACATCTTGCCATTGTTTTTTAAATTTTATTTATTGCCAACATTTTAAAAAATTATTATTTAGTCACATATTTGGTGCTTTAACCTTATAGGAATGTTTCTAAGTGGCTTATAGTAAGAAGCCGATGCAAAGCCTTTTTCACACAGTGGGAGCTTCATCATTACTTCCAGTGATGAAGATAGGAACTGCTAGAAACTGAGCATTTTCTCCTGAGGGTAAAATCTATCATCATAAATGTTTTCCCCATAAAGGCCAAAAATTGATTCATAAATAAAATATAAAGGAGGAAAATAAAATGAAAATAGTGATATTTACTAGAATTAGAATTTATAGCATGGATTTTTTTCTAGAAAGTTAAGCTTTTCCTTTTTTCATAGGAATGACAGATTTCATTTTGAAAAAAACTAATTAATCCTCCTTACTAGAACACAGGCCACATCTATGTATGTGGTCTCTATTCTGCTTCGACATACATTTCTGGGTTCTTCAGAGATTTAAACTGAATTATGCTTCTTATTACTCTGTGATCAGTTAAACTGTAATATATTTTCTAAAGTGAATAATTGCCCCTCTCCATAATGGGCTCAAAAACATAATGCCTTTCAGAGGGTTTGGTCTTTGACAGACTATTTTTGGCAGTCCTTAGAGTTTCACATTTCTTAATTTTTGATTAAATCCTAATCAACCTGATTTCCTTCACTATTTCTTCTTCCATAACTGTGTTTCTTTCTGCCATCTGTTTTTCATCCTCATTTAGATCATCTAGGCAAATAATCAAATTAAAAGGACACTGTCAATGTATTTTTCTCTCATATCTAAAATCTATTTTACTGACTCTTATTTAGGGTTTGAAGCATGATTATAAAATATATCTTATATTTTCCCTTTAGTGATACAAATATTACAGCTTAGAAAAAATTTTTTTTGTAATAATGGAAAATTACTCAGGCTATATTAATACTTTTATTTAAAATACTGTTTTAAATACTTAAAAATTCAAAAACATACATGAAAATTATACCAGATCAAATTTCAGGCCTATGCACCTTGACAGAGTCCCTGTTTCTGTTTAGAGCTTGGTTTTCATTCATCAAGTCTGCTCTTTAAGAAATTCTTTTTTGTCCTTACTTGTTCTCTTTTTTCTACCATAATCCAAATATGTTTTATGCTCATGATAGTAAAAATAGGTCATGCTGTGATTTCAAATCATTTTGGCTTCAGCTAGTACTAGCTTCAACCTTTTCTATTTACTATTGGTATTTAATAGCTATTTGATCATAAATACATACTTAAAAAGAATATGATGTAATATTTAAAGTTCTTCCTTTCAGTCATTTTTCAGGTACATCAGTTTTTTTTTTCTTTTGTGTAGCAGAGTTTTATTAAAATGCAAAGGGACAGCGAAAGCTACTGACACAGACATCAGAAGGGGGATGGAGAATGCCCCCCTCGCTAGTGTTAGCAAGGGGGTTATATACTTTTTAAATTAGTTATTACAATAAATCAAAAGAATGTCTCAAGGTTGTAAAAGTCTTACTAGACCCACTCCCACAATTTACATTTTACGATGACAGGATTAGAACTTAACAGTAGAAAGACCCTACCAGACCCACTCCCATAATATACATTCTAAGATATCAGGATTAGTCAGAAGGTTTTCAGGAAGCAAAAACTGTCCTCAAGCAGGCTACATTGTTGTTATATAATCCCCAGTACAGAGCTTAAACTGAATTGTTTTTTTGTGTAATCATCAGTTCTGGGCTTAAAAAAAAAAAAAAAAAGTTTTATGTGACGAAGACTAAGGAATGTAGAGAGAGAAAAAAAAAAAGTTTGTCCTTTCCTCCTCCTTGAGAATTCCAGACTCCTATCTCTTCCTCAAAAATCCCAGACCCCTCTCTCCTTGGGGACCCTGAACTTCTTATTAACCTGCCTAGGAATTCACTCTCTCATCGCCCCCTTTTCTTTTAGGAGAGTTATATTGCCAAGGGAAAGGGACATCATTTTCTTTACATAACTACTTCCTGCTGTTGAGGCAGCATATTCTCCTAACCCTCAAATGGAGGGTCTCTGATCCAGGGGCCCCAAGTAATAGTTGGAGGAGGCTGTGGTACTTGTAGGAGCTTGAACAACCTTTTGTAACCTAAAAGCTTTCAGACGGCGAGAAACAAATCCAGTTACACAGTTACAGATGTGAAGCAAACAGCAAAAACAGAACAGTTAGAATTATTACGATTAAGATAGTTTTCCACCATGGGGAGCTAGTTAACGTTTCCCAAAGTGAGGTGACTGTGGCTTTAGGAGTATCCATAGCCTGATTCATTTTGTTCACGTGTTTAGTAAAGTGAGTAACATTAGTACTCATATCTGGTATATATGTACAACAGTGGATATTAATAATATCCAATGTGTGGCTGTTAGAATATCTAAGGCCAATCTGTTTTGTAAAACCATCTTTCTAATTTGTATTTGTTCAGCTTTAAGGACTGAAAGAGCATCAACTTGTAGCATAACATCTGATCTGTAGTTCCCAAAAAGGGAATGAATATTGTAGCCAGATAATCATACCAGTGAAATACAGACCTTGCCCAACAAGTTTCTCCCCCCACAACCCGTGTGGTTTTTTATTAATTTAATTAATTTATTTTTTATTGAAGGATAATTGCTTTACAGAATTTTGCTGTTTTCTGTCAAACCTCAACATGAATCAGCCATAGGTATACAAATATCCCCTCCCTTTTGAAACTCCATCAGTTTTTCACTTTGGTCAATTATTCTTTAGTTATTTTTTTTAGAAATTTGTTTACATCACAGAATATATAGATGACAATTTTACTATGAGTAACTCATAGTAAACTCAAAGGAGTAACTTCGGTTCCTAAAGTCCACCAAATCTCCCAGCATCTCTATAGGGAAACTCAGCTCTCAATGATTTGTGATAATAAATGGAAAATATGAATATCCACACACGTCACTATAGTTTCCTATAAGCCAACTTTTTATGTGTTTTCTTGTTTTATTTTTTCTTTAAACTACAACCTTTAATGAGCAACAAAAATGCTTGGTTTGATTCTCCTGTTTGCCCTCTGGAAAGAATGAAGGGGTCGATTGCAGAGGGCCAGGAACCCCGTGAAGAGCGAGAGTGAGCCTGCTCAGGAGGGAGGTGCAGCTCATCGCCCTGGATGGCTGAATACTGGCTTGAGATGTGTTCAGACAGCTGAATGCAAGCCCCAGGCCTCTCAGACTTGAGGTCCACTCTAACGTGGGTGGTTCTCTTCTCACTCTGTTTTATGTCCCTAGCCTTTTCTCTTTTCCTCCTGTTTTAGTTTGTGCTTTCTTGAGTTTTTGTTATTTTGTGTTTTGAAGGCTGCCTCTGATTCTCCCCTGAACAAGGCAGGGAGTAAATAAGTTTTTCATAGATTTCACTACTAATAGTCAATGCCCCAATCCCAGTTTTCCACAACAGTCAAATAAGTTGAGAACTTTAAAAACGATCATTTAATATTTATAACAATAGATTTTTTTTCACCAGAAAGATATTGAACCTTGAAGTAAATGATTAAATAAAGCTTATGCTGCTGCTGCTGCTGCTAAGTTGCTTCAGTCGTGTCCAACTCTGTGCGACCCCATAGACGGCAGCCCACCAGACCCCCCGTTCCCTGGGATTCTCCAGGGAAGAACACTGGAGTGGGTTGCCATTTCCTTCTCCTAAATAAAGCTCATACACAAGATCCATAGAACTCTCATATAAAGTTAAAACAAATGGGAGAGAAAAGAGGACTGATTTCCTTTTTCCTATTGTCCTTAGCCATGTTTTTCTTTAAATATGGACTGTTAAAAACTGAACATTAATGCAACTTTAATTTCTTTTCCATAGTGTACCATATATGCAATTTAAGTTACATTGTTATGTATATAATTTGCTGTGACTTGGCTATTTAATCATGTATTATATAAAGTTTAATCATGTGTATGAGCTTTATTTGATTAAACTTTATATAGATCAGATCAGATCAGTTGCTCAGTTGTGTCCGACTCTTTGTGACCCCATGAATTGCAGCACACCAGGCCTCCATGTCCATCACCAACTCCCAGAGTTTACTCAGACTCATATCCATCGAGTCAGTGATGCCATCCAGCCATCTCATCCTCTATCGTCCCCTTCTCCTCTTGCCCCCAGTCCCTCCCAGCATCAGTCTTTTCCAATGAGTCAACTCTTCGCATGAGGTGGCCAAAGTACTGGGGTTTCAGCTTTAGCATCATTCCTTCCAAAGAAATCCCAGGGTTGATCTCCTTCAGAATGGACTGGTTGGATCTCCTTGCAGTCCAAGGGACTCTCAAGAGTCTTCTTCAACACCACAGTTCAAAAGCATCAATTCTTCGGCGCTCAGCCTTCTTCACAGTCCAACTCTCACATCCATACATGACCACAGGAAAAACCATAGCCTTGACTAGACGAACCTTTGTTGGCAAAGTAATGTCTCTGCTTTTGAATATGCTATCTAGGTTGGTCATAACTTTCCTTCCAAGGAGTAAGCATCTGTTAATTTCATGGCTGCAGTCACCATCTGCAGTGATTTTGGAGCCCAGAAAAATAAAGTCTGACACTGTTTCCACTGTTTCCCCATC
>NW_011494834.1:520301-543181 GCF_000754665.1 Bison bison bison
TAAGCCAACTTTTTCACTCTCCACTTTCACTTTCATCAAGAGGCTTTTGAGTTCCTCTTCACTTTCTGCCATAAGAGTGGTGTCATCTGTATATCTGAGGTTATTGATATTTCTCCCGGCAATATTGATTCCAGCTTGTGTTTCTTCCAGTCCAGCGTTTCTCATGATGTACTCTGCATAGAAGTTAAATAAACAAGGTGACAATATACAGCCTTGACGTACTCCTTTTCCTATTTGGAACCAGTCTGTTGTTCCATGTCCAGTTCTAACTGTTGCTTCCTGACCTGCATACAATTTCTCAAGAAGCAGATCAGGTGGTCTGGTATTCCCATCTCTTTCAGAATTTCCCACAGTTTATTGTGATCCACACAGTCAAAGGCTTTGGCATAGTCAATAAAGCAGAAATAGATGTTTTTCTAGGTGATAGAATTCCAGTTGAGCTATGCCAAATCCTAAAAGATGATGCTGTGAAAGTGCTACACTCAATATGCCAGTAAATTTGGAAAACTCAGCAGTGGCCACAGGACTGGAAAAGGTCACTTTTCATTCCAATCCCAAAGAAAGGCAATGCCAAAGAATGCCCAGACTACCACACAATTGCACTCATCTCACACGCTAGTAAAGTAATGCTCAAAATTCTCCAAGCCAGGCTTCAGCAATATGCGAACCGTGAACTTCCTGATGTTCAAGCTGGTTTTAGAAAAGGAAGAGGAACCAGAGATCAAATTGCCGACATCCACTGGATCATGGAAAAACTTTATATAATACATGATTAAATAGCTAAGTCACAATAAATTGTATATATAACAATGCCAAATTTAAATTGTATATGTGGTACACTATGGAAAAGAAATTAAAGTTGCATTAATGTTCAGTTTTTAACAGTCCATATTTAAAGAAAAACATCGATAAGGACAATAGGCAAAAGGAAATCAGTCCTATTTTCTCTCCCATTTGTTTTAACTTTATATGAGACTTCTATTTAAACAGGGTCTTAAAAAGAAACACAAAAAAATACTCTGGTTCAAGCTAAGGAATATTTACTTAGGGAAGTATGCTTTTCAGACATGATTTTTATAGCAACTTTTTACAAATTAATTTTGAATTGGCTCTGCAATATATCTAATTGTATGGATCCATTGACTTAAAACTAGATTGATCTATTGATCTAGATAAACATACACATACACACACACACACATGCACACACACATACACAGCATGACATTCTGCCTGGCCTAAGTGAGGGAGAGAAAACAAATATCGTACATTAACACATAAAAATGGAATCTGGAAAAAACGGTACTGATGAACCTATTTACAGGGCAGGAACAGAGACGCAGATGTAGAGAGTGGACATGTGGACATGGAAGAGGAAGGGGAGGGCGGCACAGACTGGGAGAGCAGCATTGACATGTATGCCCTCCCATGGATGAAATAGATAGCCAGTAGGAAGCTTTTGATGGCACAAGGAGCTCAGCTCGGTGCTCTGTGACGAATCACAGGGGTGGGATGGTGCGAGAGGGAGGCTCAAGAAGAATGAAAAATGTATATACATATACCTGATTCACTTTGTTGTATAGCAGAAACTAACACAACATTGTAAAGCAATTATACTCCTATAAAAATTTTTTTTAAAAATGATTCTAATTAAGAGAGAAAGGACTAAGCTATGTGACTCATCATTCTAGCTCTAACTTTTATGATTTTGAAAACCATATAGACTGATAGTTTGTAGGAGCAGAGAATATTGATTGGATTTCTTCCATTATAGCATTTCTTTGTTAAAAACCTTAGAACCTTTTTTTTTCCCCTAAAAATTTACATGTATATGTACTTCCATGAGAAAATAAGAAATTGTTTTGTAAACCAAATATAAACATTAACTCTTAAAACAAATATGCTGTGCTTAGTTGCTTAGTAGTATCTGACTCTTTGCGACCCCATGGACTGTAGCCCAACAGGATCCTCCGTCCCTGGGGATTCTCCAGGCAGGAATACTGGAGTGGGTAGCCTATCCCTTCTCCAGGGGAACTTTCTAACCCAGGAATTGAACCAGGGTCTCCTGCAGTGAAGGCAGATTCTTTACCAGCTGAGCAACCCGAGAAGCCCCAAGTATACCTGAGTTCAAATTCCAGCTCTAACACTTAAGGAGCTAGTTTCTGGACCTTTCTTCCTCTTTTCCTTCATCTGTAAAATGGGCATTTCAGCAGCATATACCCCTTTGTATTGTTGTAACAGTTACATGTAATTAATAGAGTAAAGCACTTAAAACAGTACTTAGCACATAAAAGTACTGGATAAGTGGTGGTATTATTATTAATTTCTGTATTTTATTTCTATATTTTTCTGTAATAATCAGTTAATTTAAAAAGCTGTTAAAAGCTATGAGCCCTCTCCTACAAAAAAATATCCTTACATGCGTGTGCTGAGTTTTGTTTACCATTCCAGGGGTGCACAGAGCCCCTGAGACACATCTTGGGCACACACCACACCTCTGCTCTGACTAGGATGCGTGCATCTCAGATGGGAATGATTCCTGCACTATTGATGCACAGGAGCTTTATGGTCTCCATATTTTATATGAAGACTCTGATTTTCACATAATTTAGGAAGTTCACTCATTGCTAACTAGGGAATGAAACTGGAACCTGAACCTAAAGTGTTTGACTTTCAATGCAGTGTCATTCCAGGACGTTGGTTCAGTGCATGGCGGGACCTGCCCTGCTGTCCTGCCCTTGGCTGGGCGTCCTTTTCTTGGTACTCCTGACTTCTGCTCCACACAGCATCTCCAACATACAATATCACCTGAAGCTTGACCTGCACCCACAGCAGTTCAGTTCAGTCACTCAGTCATGTCCGGTTCTTTGCGACCCCAAGAACTGCAGCACACCAGGCCTCCCTGTCCATCACCAACTCCTGGAGTTTACTCAAACTCATGTCCATTAGTCGGTGATGCCATCCAACCATCTCATCCTCTGTTGTCCCCTTCTCCTCCCACCTTCTATCTTTTCCAGCATCAGGGTCTGTTCTAATGAGTCAGTTCTTTGCACCCACATCAGTGAAATACATGTGTGGACAGTGCTAGTGCTAAGTCACTTCAGTTGTGTCTGACTCTTTGTGATCCTATTGGCCGTAGCCTGCCAGGCTCCTCTGTCCCTCTGTGCATGGGATTCTCCAGGCAAGAATACTGGAGCGGGTTGCCATTTCTTTCTCCAGGGGATCTTCCTGACCCAGAGGTTGAACCCACGTCTTCTGTGTCTCCTGCATTGGCAGGCAGGTTCTTTACCACTAATGCCACCTGGGAAGCCCAGAAGGCAAATGTCAACGAAGGGTGTATACATGGCAAAGTAGATTCAGTTTAATATTTTCACTGCTGCTTCCTCAAAACTTCATGCCCACTAAATTAGTTTGTTTTTCATGAATAATTGTGATACTCTGCTCTGCCTTTTGTTATTATACTAATAAAATATTTTGTCAGTATCACATATATTTTAAGAACTTAAATATTATTTTATAGAAGTGAATTTATTTAACTATCAATCCCAAATATCAGCATATATAGATGAGCAATGAGACAAAATTTTATATTAGCATAAAGGATTATTTTTTTATTATCAGTTATAAATGTACATAATTATCTTAGAAGAACATTGGACTGCACAGATGTTTGTTCTTGTGTATAGACATGTGTGTTTTGCAAAATGCACACAACAAAGCTAAGACTTTCTTTTGGTGTGTTTTGTGGCAGATGGGAAAGATAATGCGTGGACCATTCATGAAGTTTGTGGCACACGCTGCCTCCTTCACCATTTTTCTGGGACTGCTAGTCATGAATGCAGCTGACAGATTCGAAGGCACCAAAATCCTTCCTAATGAAACCAGCACAGATCATGCAAAACAGCTGTTCAGGATGAAAACATCCTGCTTCTCATGGATGGAGATGCTCATTATTTCCTGGGTAATAGGTAAAGACTGACTTTCTCTCATCATTTATTTTTGCAGCCATAGCAATAGGACTGAATGACACCTGTTCTCTCACACGTCAGTTATATAAATGTATGCAGCATAATACAATGCTCTGCACAACATGATTTTGTGTTTTTAAAGTGCAGTTATCTAGGGTTCATTTTCAGTACCACAGTTCTCTCACATGCCACATGCTTTTTAGATTTCCAAGAAAAACCCAGGAAGAAAATGAACAGGATAGTATGAATCAAACCTTTCCAGTGATGAAAAACTGCCATTCATATTTTGGGACAGCTGTGACTTCAAGCTTAAAAATAACCATATGATTTTATGTTGCAATTTAATAGGAACAGAAGGTCCTAGCCACTCACACCTATTGAACATTTGTTATGTACTAAGAACTGTTCAGATCATTTTACATCCATCACATTACCCACTGTCTTTGTGCTTTAGTGGTCTACTCTATCGTATAATAATAATGTCTACATTATGGCTTTAGGTCTCCCAGAAGGAAAGTGAAACAGAGAGAATGCAGTCTCAATTACTAGGCTGTCTTTAGAATCAGTCATCCATATTGCTTGACATTAAATATAATGCAAATAAAAGATATTTCAATTGGATATTTATAAATGAATAGACTCAGTAGCTATTACCTATTGAGGATAATAATGTGAATGAAATGTAGTCCTTATAGTCAAGGAAGTTAAGTCTGCTGGAGGGGGGCAGGCAGGTCAACAAGTAAATCAACAAAGAAAACTATGTAACAAATAATATTACTGAGGAGCTATTAGAGGGTTATGAACATATACAGATTGGGCACCTAAATCTGAGTGGGTGGGATGTGGAAGGGGCAGAGAAGGTCTCCCTAGACAGTACATTCAACCTGAGATTTTGAAGATAAGGTCATGTTAATTGTACTGACTGTTTATGGGGAGGTAAGGACGGACTGATGTTGAGGCTGAAACTCCAGTATTTTGGCCACCTGGTGGGGAGAGCTGACTCATTTGAAAAGACCCTGATGCTGGGAAAGATTGAGGGCAGGAGGAGAAGGGGACAACATAGGATGAGATGGTTGGATGGCATCATCGACTCAATGGACATGGGTTTGGGTGGACTCCGGGAGTTGGTGATGGACAGGGAGGCCTGGCGTCCTGCGGTTCATGGGGTTGCAAAGAGTCAGACACGACTGAGCGACTGAACTGAACTGAAGGACACTACGAGGCATGGATCAAAAAGCTGAAGGCAAAGATGTGGAACTAGGTCCACACTTGGCTCCTCATTTGCCAAGTCATGTGTTAGGCTCAGCTATAACGCAGGCTCATTTATGGATGTGATTGATGGGAGAGAGGGGAGGAGACATGGCCAGAGGATGATTTTCAGCTATTGGTGCTGTGATTCCTCACCTTTTATAAAACACAGCTGGCTGTGAGGTAGAGGGTGGCTTTGAGGAGGGGGTTCGGGAGGCTGAGAGACAACTGAAGTGATCCATGTGTGGAATGTGGGGCCAGAAAGGGAGTGAGGAAAGGACTTGAGAGCTTTGTAAAAGATACTCTTCAAAAAACCTGGTAATGTATTGCACGTGGACAGGGAGAGCTGTGGATTCTGCCTTGAGTTAAGGTGCTGACTGCAAGTCTCTAAGAGGAAGAATACAGAGGGAAGATAAGGATTGAGATCAGGAGAATGAAAAGCTGGTAAGGAAGTTTACTTGAGATTGACTTTGAAGTGCCCATGGGATTTCCAGGTGAAGACGTCTACTAAGTAATAGAAAATGCAACCCCAGAGAGAAGCCAGGCTGTGGACAAAGTTTCAGCTGTCTCCATAAGGTCCTGACCATGCAGGAAGTCCTGCAGGGTAGATATGTGGAGAAGAATGTGAGAAGAGAGCTCAAGGAATCCTTATCCAAAACCGTTGGCAGTCCGTAAGCTTGGTTCTCCCCTGGTGATCTGGAGAAGCATCTGTAGTCAGTTTTATGTCACTTCTGTGGCAAGGGATATCTTCTAGGCTTCCTCATTCTGGGGCTGATCGGATAATCAATTGAAATGTTATAAAGCACTATAAAAATTACCTTATGAGCATTTTAAATGCATATGAGGTAATTCAACAGCATTGAGAGTTATTCAAAACTTCTGCATCACTTCATTTCCTGGTTATGTTCCAAGGAGAAATATAGTGTCTTAACATGCGAATTGCATCAATAAGGTAAACCTTTGATAAAGAAGAGTTTGATTGTCCACTTTTTCTTTTCTAATTGGTTTGTCTTATGCTATAAAGCTCTAAGAAATATATTACATCTCACTTTGAATATTTAAAATAAGAATGATCATTTGGACATTGCCTTTATCTCAAGCTAAATACGCCTATATGCCATCATGTTTTTTGTGCGTGTTAGTATGTGTAACATATATAATATAGTACTTGGCACATTGGAAATGTTTAATAAATTTCAGATAGCTATGGTTATTATTAAACTCTTCATTAAGAGTTCATATGTTTTATATGGAAGTGGTATTTCCTACTGAAAAGATATTAATCAAGATATGACTCTTTCAAGGTTAAACTTTGAAAGCATTTAATTTTATGTAAGGGGATTAGATATAATGAATGTTCATTTTATTCTTGTTCTTATTTTAAACTTTCTGTTTTGTATTGGGGCATAGCCAGTTAACAAGGTTGTGATAGTTTCAGGTAAACAGTAAAAGGACTCATCCATACATACACGTGCATCCATGTCCATCTTATTCTTTATCAAACATAATTTACTCTTCTCATACTGATATTTTAATATAAGCATTAGAAGTTTTTCCTTTTTCACCTGGAAACCTAAACCAAGAATGTTAACTTTTAATTTTATGAATAAAAGCATTTTCCTTGGAACAACTGGCCCAATAACCTTTATATTTGAGATTTGGAGATGTTCTCAGTGTTCATTTACAGGGAAAACAATGAACAACTCAGAATGGACAACTGGTACTTTGTAGCATGTGTTAGACTCCTGGTTCAGTTTCTAACACTGATATTTATTTTTCTTCTTGAATTTTCTTGAAAGTGGTTGTACCTTCTGGAAATAATCATTAAGTGGCCTAAGTTACTTAGGTCTGATGCTGGCTGGTTTGAAAGAAAAGACTGACATTACTGGTCACAGAAAGCAAATTGATTTAATTTTAGGGAAAAGTTGAAAAGCTGAATGATGGAATCTGCATTCCAAGAGATCTTGACAAGACAGAATGGTGAGCTCAAAACAAGGAGAAATGAGAAGGGTAACAGGAACACAGGGAGGGGGAGACGTGCTTGATGACACTTCACAGGAAAAGGTCTTAGGCAGCAGTTTTAGCCTAATGTCCAGTGTGAGCGCTGAGGAAGGAAATGCAATGCAGGACTGACTCTTTAACAGGAGGGAAGGACTGCAGGCAAGGGCTGTAATTAAGTCCCTGAGCCACACTCTGTCTAGACCACAGCTGCAGGCAATTGGCAAAATAGGGAGCATTCCAAGTGGAAAGCCGTCAGAAAAGTGAGTGGCTTCTCCACAGAAAAGCCCCTGTTGGGACTGGAGAAACTTACTCTGTAGGGTGGGAGGTAGGGCGGAACCTAGGGATTGTGAAGCCTGAAATTTAATTTTTTGGAGGGCCCCATTTAGAGAAAAAGAAGGCAAAATAGAGAAGGAAAAATGGAGGATCCTGGGCAAATAAGGCATTCTAGAATTCAAATTTCATTTGCTTCATGGGAAACCCACCTCTGCTCTAGACGAATAAATTTAATGAGGGCACAGGTGTTTTTGCTTCTTAAAAAATTTTGTTTTAAGAAATGTAAAGGTGGAGGGAGCAGATTCATTCTTTTGAGGGCAGAATTAGTACTGACAGGTTCACAGTGAAGGGATACTTCCTGCAAAGTCAACAATGGGATGAGCAGCCTTCAGTAGGAGTAATTCAGGACATATTCAAGCAGAGGCTCCACCCTGTGGAAGTTCTCTGCTTGTGGAGAAACTGGACTAGATGGAGGATTTTGAACTATGCTTGGCAACGCCTGGAGGTCCTCAGAAAACATAATATGGAAATTCTTCCTTCAAACAGAATGGTTTGCTGTATCTGTTTTATCTTTTAAGCTTTGGGAAGATATCATTTTTACCAAGAAGTGTACCCCTTAAAGAGAGAGAAGATGGAGAAGAAGTGGGAAGAAGGAGAGAAGCTTTGAAAGCAACTAGACTATACGAATTGAAAACCTCCAGTAATCCGTTTTTCAGCTACTCCAAACTACCCTTGTTTCATAGTGAGGAAGCTGGTGGGAACCCAGGGACAACATCCACACACAGACGGCCCTCAGATTTTTTCACTCTTGCTCATACTTGTGTGTGTGTGTGCATGTGTGTGTGCATGAGTGGACACACGCAGTGTTTCCTATTTTATTAATAAGTCTGATCCACTAAAGTATATATGAATCCAATCCCAGCCTTCTCTAAATTTGGAATAATTTCAAAATAAGTAAGTCGTGTGATACATTGAATGCTGATTTTGAGAAAAGCACAGTTAAGCTGTTGGAAGGCGATTCCCAGGTGGTGCTAGTAGTAAAGAACCTGCCTGCCAATGCAGGAGACATGGGAGACACAGGTTCGATCCCTGGGTTGGGGCGATCCCCTGGAGAAGGGCACGGCAACCCACTCCAGTATTCTTACCTGGAGAATCCCATGGACAGAGGAGCCTGGCAGGCTACAGTCGATGGGGTCGAAAAGAGTCAGATACAAGTGAAGTGACTTAGCATGCACGCACAAGCTGTTGGAAGGACAGAGCATGGCTTTTTAAAACCCCTACAGGGCTTCGCAATCATTCACATAGGTTCTGTGATAAAAGTTTATGACAAATATGGGGATTTGGGGAAGGTGATTAGTCGCAGAAAGGGCGGAAGATTTATTTCAACTAGGGGACCCTGGAGACTTCTTGATGGAAGTAGACTTTGAGGAATTGTTGGTGTTTAGGTTGTGTTTCTCCAGATGGCTCTAGGAGGAGACAGGACATCAGAGATTAGGATGTCTTAAAGATAATAGGGGTAAAGTTACTTCTTTTTAATAAAGAAAGAAAATATATACCAGACATAGAAAATCTGAAATAGTAAATTCTCAATAAGTATTAGTTATGTTTTCAAGTGCCAGACACTGTGCTATGCATTTTCCATATGTTATTTAAGTCTCTTGACCATCCTATGAAGTAGGTACAAACTACTATCATCCCCATTCTGCAAGCTGAATTTTAGAAAGTTTCAGTAAGTTGCCAAAGATTGCACAGCTAACAAATGGATGACTGTAATTGTTCAGGCACCCAGCGGTGTCTGACTCTTTGTGACCCCATGGACTGCAGCATGCCAGGCCTCCCTGTCCCTCACCATCTCCCAGAGTTTGCCCAAGTTTATGTTCGTTGCATTAGCGATGCCGTGGTGTCTGATTCCAAAACCTGTGCTCCTAAGTAATACACTAAGTTTTAGAGTGGATGTGCAACATTATTAATAATTCGCCATGAAGAAACTACTACTACTACTATGCTCCTGTAATTCCTTCTAGTCTTTTATAATGCTGTTTTAAACATAATATCATAGAATATATAAAATGTTTACTTGGCATGCTTGAATGTTTATGACATAAACATTTCCCATTGTGTATTAGTCTAGGTCCTCCAAGAAGCATATGCAAAGACAGAAATTAACATGCAACAATTTTATTAAGGGAAATTCTATGTGAGAGAAATGGGAGGGAGCTGAAGAAACCTTCAAGGGCTGTAAGACTGTGATGGAAGGTTGATGTTCAGGGCAGGAGAGAGGGAAGGAAGGTAGGACAGAAGCACCCTAGATACCCATTCTGTCTAAAGAAAGTTTGACAAGTCTGTCAAGAGATCCTTGAGCTGAGGTCAGCCATCAGAGGAGTCCCATGACTCTCAAGAAGGGGTGCCCTCAGTCACTGGTGAGGAGCAGCCCATGGGATGCATAGCCTTAGGGCAAAAGTGTCTACAGTCTTCAGAGTGCTGCAGCTTTGGCCCATGGCCAGTTGAATTTCTGTATTTGGAGGCCTGTGGGGCACATTCTTGTGGCCACTATTCCATGGTAATTAAAATATCATAGGAAATGGCTACATAATAGTCTATTTGTGAAAGTCCCATGATTACTTCTATTTTGAGGATGTTAGTATCGCTGTTTTTACATATATATTTTTCTTTTATTACAAAGAATCCTATAATGAACATCTTATGTACAGAATTAATGGATCAAATCATGTTTGCTGCTTGAATGCCCTTAATGAACTTTGTCAAATTGCTTTATGATAATGCACTGATATTTTTGGACTATAGGATTTGTAGGGACAGAATAATTATGGCTGAATGGGTAAGATGAGGTCATATTTTGAAGGGTTTTGAATGTCAGCCTGAGACCTTTTAAATTTGTTTTGTTGAAAACTAAGGCTGGAATGAAATTGGATTTTAACCCCTATTTTAACCTCTTTCCCATGCAGGCATGATATGGGCTGAATGTAAAGAAATTTGGACTCAAGGCCCCAAGGAGTACTTGTTTGAGTTGTGGAATATGCTTGATTTTGGAATGCTGGCAATCTTTGCAGCATCATTCATTGCAAGATTCATGGCATTTTGGCATGCTTCCAAAGCCCAGAGCATCATTGATGCAAATGATACTTTAAAAGATTTAACAAAAGTCACACTGGGAGACAATGTGAAATACTACAATTTGGGTGAGTTTACAGTACCCAGTCAACATGTTTATAAAATGCAGAATTTATTATATCATTTGTATGCAGAATCTTTAAAAAAATGGTACAAATGAGCCTATTTACAAAACAGAAATAGACTCACAGATGTAGAAAACAAGCTTATGGTTACCAAGAGGGAAGGGAGGGGAGGGATAAACACAAGAGAGAGATTGGAATTGACATATACACACTCAGATCAGATCAGATCAGATCAGTCACTCAGTCGTGTCCGACTCTTTACAATCCCATGAATCGCAGCAAGCCAGGCCTCCCTGTCCGTCACCAACTCCCGGAGTTCACTCAGACTCATGTCCATCGAGTCAGTGCTGCCATCCAGCCATCTCATCCTCTGTCGTCCCCTTCTCCTCTTGCCCCCAATCCCTCCCAGCATCAGAGTCTTTTCCAATGAGTCAACTCTTCGCATGAGGTGGCCAAAGTACTGGAGTTTCAGCTTTAGCATCATTGCTTCCAAAGAAATCCCAGGGCTGATCTCCTTCAGAATGGACTGGTTGGATCTCCTTGCAGTCCAAGGGACTCTCAAGAGTCTTCTCCAACACCACAGTTCAAAAGCATCAATTCTTCGGCGCTCAGCCTTCTTCACAGTCCAACTCTCACATCCATACATGACCACAGGAAAAACCATAGCCTTGACTAGACGAACCTTTGTTGGCAAAGTAATGTCTCTGCTTTTGAATATGCTATCTAGGTTGGTCATAAGTTCCCTTCCAAGGAGTAAGCGTCTTTTAATTTCATGGCTGCAGTCACTATCTGCAGTGATTTTGGAGCCCAGAAAAATAAAGTCTGACACTGTTTCCACTGTTTCCCCATCTATTTCCCATGAAGTGATGGGACCAGATGCCATGATCTTTGTTTTCTGAATGTTGAGCTTTAAGCCAACTTTTTCACTCTCCACTTTCACTTTCATCAAGAGGCTTTTGAGTTCCTCTTCACTTTCTGCCATAAGGGTGGTGTCATCTGCATATCTGAGGTTATTGATATTTCTCCTGGCAATCTTGATTCCAGCTTGTGTTTCTTCCAGTCCAGCGTTTCTCATGATGTACTCTGCATATAAGTTAAATAAACAGGGTGACAAAATACAGCCTTGACGTACTCCTTTTCCTATTTGGAACCAGTCTGTTGTTCCATGTCCAGTTCGAACTGTTGCTTCCTGACCTGCATACAGATTTCTCAAGAGGCAGACAGGTGGTCTGGTATTCCCATCTCTTTCAGAGTTTTCCACAGTTTATTGTGATCCACACAGTCAAAGGCTTTGGCATAGTCAATACAGCAGAAATAGATGTTTTTCTGGAACTCTCTTGCTTTTTCTATGATCCAGCGGATGTTGGCAATTTGATCTCTGGTTCCTCTGCCTTTTCTAAAACCAGCTTGAACATCAGGAAGTTCACAGTTCACATATTGCCGAAGCCTGGCTTGGAGAATTTTGAGCATTACTTTACTAGCGTAAAGTAATATACACACTACTATATATAAAATAGATAACTAATAAGTACCTACTGTATAGCACAGGGAACTCTACTCAATACTCTGTAATGACCTATATGGGAAGAGAATCTAAAACAGAGTGGGTATATGTATAACTGATTCTTGTTGCTATATAGCAGGAACTAACACAGAATTGTGATTCAACTGTACTTTAATAAAAATTTATTTAAATTTTTTTAGATAAATAAAATGATGAAAGAAAAAAAAAGGAACACATCAGTAGCAGTTTGGTTATTATTCAATTCTCATAAAATTAGTGGTCAGTTTCCAGCTTCTTCAGATTATCTATATCTTTTATTATGCTTTCTACTTCTTTTCTGATATTTCTTCTGGCAGAAAACCTCTCAATCACAAGAATCATCTCCCCTTATCTCTGGGATTAATTGGCTAACCACCAAACTTCATTGAGAATGCTTGTATTATGTCATGGATTTATTTTTTTCTTCTTGTCTATTAAAAATAGTACACATTTAAGTACCATTTCTGTTTAAGGCATGTAAACTATTCGAAAGCAAGTGAATCATCGAAGGCTCCCAATAAATAGCACCCCTTTTTCTCACCCAGACTTTGAACTAGTGCTATGCTGTGCTTAGTCGCTCAGTCGTGTCCAACTCTTTGTGACCCATTGGACTGTAGCCCACCAGGCTCTCTGTCATGGGATTTTTCAGGCAAGAATGTTGGAGTAGGTTGCCATTTCCTCCTCCAGTGGATCTTCCTGACCCAGGGATAGAACCTACCTGCTGAGCCATGAGGGAAGCCTTTGAACTAGATGAGAAATAAAACAAAGTGCCAACATTAGGTCAAATCATCACCTTTAATACTGACAAAGTTTAGAGTGGATGATATAATTCTGAGTTTATTAGTCAACTGGCTCAGCAATACTGAACCCCAGGCTTAGGCAGATGTATCCTCCAATTTCCAGGCAGCCATGGACAGGGCAGTCATACCCAAAGAGGGGTATGGTAGCAGGTATCTGATCATGTGAGAGTCCTCCGTGGAAGATCAGAAGGAAATTCCCAAGATAAAGAGGGCAGAGCTGAGTCCAGTATGCTCAGTTTCTACCCTAGTTTAGCAATCAGAGAAGTCATTCTACCTCCCCAGGAGGAAAGTGACTAAAAAAGGAACAGAAGTAGGTTCAGTTATTGCTTAGGGAAAACCTCTCCTTGTAGAAACCTAGGGTGGGAAAAACAGATTCTCTTTGACTACTTACTTCAAGTCCTCCTCTGATAAGATGTCAGTTAACATACGGTTGACATCTCTATGAGTTTTATTGGCTGTATCACATAGGGATTTCTTTTTTATTATTTCTCTTTAATATTTTAATACCTAACAATTTTTAGAGCACATGTAGGGCTTTTATACAAGGATATATTGTACAGCACAGGGAATATAGCCATTATTTTATACAAAAATTTTTAATATATGGAATTTTACAAGTCAAACTATTTTTATACTGAACTTATATTCAAAGTGCTATATAAAAATAAACTGCTTTTATTACTTTATTGTTCCTAATTCTACTTCTCAGCAAATAAGCAAATACAAATTTATAATTATGTTTTTCCTCTCTGTTACACACTGCTTTGCATTTTTCTTCATAATGGCTTCTTAATTAGATTTTTGATGTTCTGATGTAATAATGTCAGAAAAATTCATAAATGAATAATTACTACATTCTATGATAAAAATAGACTTGAATGGCCAATATAAATTACCTTAGTAAGTTTAAATAACCACAAATACTGCACAGGCCCCAAATTACTTTATGGTATAATTATAGTTTAAGACTAAATAATGATATCATTTACTAGGGCCTTATTTTCTTTTATTATAGTTTAAGATTAAATAGTAAATGCCACTATTTAGCTAGTGCCAAGCACTTTCTAAACACTCAATGTATGTTGACTTACTAAATTCTCACAACAGATGATAGGGTATAAACAGTATGTCATTTTTAAAGATGGGAAAATAAAACTATTAATAAGATAAATAATTTGTACTAGTTCTTCTAGTTGATTTTAGATAGATAGATGCATGCAGAAATGTGTGGTAAGTCGCTTGAATCATGTCCAACTCTCAGCGACCCTACAGACTACAACCCACCACTCTCCTGTCCGTGGAGTTCTCTAGGCAGGAATATCGGAGTGGTTACATAAGCCAAGTCCATAGTTTGTACTCTCAACCATTATGCTATACCATTATGGAAAACTACCAGCAAACCAGGGGGTAATTTTCTTTGTAAATTCAAAAGTTCAAATATACCTGACACTTAAAGAAGTTCCATTAGGAACTGGATTGCTAATGTAATTATATTTCTATCCCAGCAAAGAAGTTAAGTAAAAAGTTTCCTTCTCCAGGAGATCTTCCTGATCCAGGAATCAAACCCAGGTCTCTTGCAATGCAGACAGATTCTTTACCATCTGAGCTACCAGGAAAGCCCCAAGTAAAAAATGTAAATAAACTCACCATAACTTTTGTCTTTCCTTTCTCCTAGCCAGGATAAAGTGGGACCCCTCTGATCCTCAAATTATATCTGAAGGTCTTTATGCAATTGCTGTAGTTTTAAGTTTCTCCAGAATAGCCTACATTTTACCAGCAAATGAAAGCTTTGGACCTCTGCAGATATCACTTGGAAGAACGGTAAAAGATATCTTCAAGTTCATGGTCATATTCATCATGGTGTTTGTGGCCTTTATGATTGGAATGTTCAACCTCTATTCCTACTACATTGGTGCAAAGCAAAACGAAGCCTTCACAACGTAGGTGTTTTTGGTTCTTTTAATCATGATGATTGTCAATTAAACTTTAGCCTAATAGTGTTCATATACAACAGTGGGATAAATAATGTTTTAGTAAAGACATCATTCCCAGTTACTCTTTAGCATTATGAGAGAAGTTTTAAATGTGTTGTAAGAACTCAACAATGTAGGCAACCTTTCTAATAGTAAGTAATTATAGTTAACAATTTTAGGGCCAGGACTACCTCATACACATTATCTTATTATTTCTGTTTCACACAAAAAGGAACTGAAGCTCAGGGAAGTTAAATGACATGCTGAGTGTCTCATAGCTGCTAGTATGTAGAAAAGCCAGGACTAGTCCCTTGTCCACTGACCCTAACATCTGTGCTCCTCACTACTGTATCCTGCTCAGTTCAGACTCCTGGGGCCCTACAAGAATGGCTGCTTCCAAAATCAATCTGAGTTACCAGCAGCAACAAGGGTTTTAACTTATGTTCATCACGGATACACGTTTTTTATAAAGTATGTTTGGAATACATTACTCAAATATTAGGTATTCAGGTATACTTTGGCCACCTGATGCGAAGAGCCGACTCACTGGAAAAGACCTTGATTCTAGGAAAGACTGATGGCATCACTGACTCAGTGGACATGAATTTGAGCAAACTCTGGGAGATGGTGAAGGACAGGGAAGCCTGGAATGCTGCAGTCCATGGGATCACAAAGAGTCGGACACTACCGAGCAACTGAAGAACAACAAAAAAATGTTACAATGAGAAGTACTGATCAAAGCATAACCTATTATTCATATTCCTGTAAAGTTCAGTTTATCAGAGAGATTGAACCAACTGACCTAAGCAGAGGAGCTTCATTTTGGTCAATAATTATGCCTAATGCATTGAAATTCCTAAGACATGTCAGTGATTTTAGTAACATTGACTATGTTTATATTGTCATATTTTCCTTAAGACACCTTAAGACACATACCATTATCTATTTATTGGATATTAGAAGTGTAGATGAGCAGCAAACACAAAAGGACTATAAATTACATTATTACATTACATATATAAATTATAAATTACATATTACATTGTTTTTATTAATACATTTAATATTTTCTTTACCAAAACTATGGATTATTTAAATGTTAATGTCTGTGGTTTGAAGTTATGTTAACATTTATTGAGCACTTATTATGTGCCAGATAGTGAGTTGTGTACTTCATATGTAAAATATTCCCTTATCCTTGCAACAATCCTGGAAATAGTTATTGTACCTATTTTACAAAAAAGAAAACTGAGGCTCAGGGAAGTGAAGAATTTTCTCATGAATATCTAATAATTTTCAGACATTAAATCAGCTTGCTTTTATTATACTATCATTGTCATTCATTTGTATGCTTTATCATCTCCTTTATTTCCTTTTTTTTACCCAGAGTGGAAGAGAGTTTTAAGACACTGTTTTGGGCTATATTTGGACTTTCTGAAGTGAAATCGGTGGTCATCAACTATAATCACAAATTTATTGAAAACATCGGTTATGTTCTTTATGGAGTCTATAATGTTACAATGGTCATTGTTTTGCTAAACATGTTAATTGCAATGATCAACAGTTCATTCCAGGAAATTGAGGTATAATCTCTATACATTTGTATACTATGTGGTATATATTTTAACTATTCCAGGGATCAACTCAGCAATGGTGGTGATACTATAGACTACTTTCTATCTGTTCTTTACCTTTTTATATAGTTCTTTATATATTTTATAGAAAATTTATATTTTTATATTCTTTATATGTAGTAATCAGAAAATTTTAATCCTTTGCTTCCAAGCACATCATCTATGGGTGTGGTAGGATAGTAAGAAATAAGGATGAGAAATGTTGTATGATTTAGTAGTATTATTTGTAAATTCTTAGAGATACTATATCAGCATGAATTTATATTTCATTTAAAAATTATTGCTTATGAATGCCACTGTTCTCCAAATCTTACTTTGAGTGATGTTCAAAATTGACTTTTTCTCAAATTTAGAGTGATTTTTATTCAAGAATCTTGGTGTGTGTCCCAAATTCATCAAAGCAGTGATCTGTTGCAAAATATAAGAGTGAATAATTTTTCATAGTGTTTTTCAGAATATAGGAAAATAGCTTTATAACTTTCAGTGTATTTATAAATACATGCAAGTTTTAAGATCTGTAAGAATGATAATTTTTTAAGTAAATTTTCGTAAATTTTCTTTCCTAAGAGTGTGTGAATAGTACCTTAATATTTTTGAGAATATCTTGGGGTGGTGTTTGGGGTCTGAGATCATTGTAGGTAACATTACTTCCATCTAGCCACACAATGTCAAAAGCATCCCAGTAATTCTGTTTATGCATTTCCTTGCTGAACTGTCATATTTATTTGTATAGGATGATGCTGATGTGGAATGGAAATTCGCAAGGGCCAAACTTTGGTTTTCTTACTTTGAGGAGGGAAGAACTCTTCCTGTTCCCTTCAACCTGGTGCCAAGTCCAAAGTCCCTGTTTTATGTCTTATTGAGGCTTAAAAAATGGATTTCTGAATTGTTCCAGGGCCATAAAAAAGGTTTCCAGGAGGATGCAGAAATGAACAAGGTGATTTGACTTAATAATTTGAAATTATGTTTTTAAACACTAAAACCATGATAGGCACGATACCACATCCCTTTATAAAGAAGCAGTTTCTGATGACATGCCTATCCATTCCCAAATGTAGTCAATTAGCTCAGAGCAGTCCTTTGGCTTTTGTCTGTTTATTAGGAGCACACTGGACATTTTTTACTAAAAAATATAAGAAAAATCCATGAAATGTAGCTACAATAATGTGTCACATTTTCCAGAGTGGGTATTAAAAGGGAGAGCTATTCTGGGGCGTATTTTCACTGTGGTAGCTACATGTCCCTCCCTTTGCCTTCAGTTTATACAGCTAGATGTAGTTATATACCTCAGCTTATGCAGCTTCAATTTTTTTTCACCTTCAACTTATACAGCCAGCTAATTATGACTTCGGGGACACTGACAGACTCTTAAGTACTACACAGAGAACTTCAGAAATCAATTGCTCACATGTAATATGGGAGATGAGGCTTGGCATTACATCAAGAAAGATCTATCTAAGGGTACTAATTGGAAACTGTAATCTCATGAAGCAGGGCCATCTTAAGAATCCCTGGAAGTGATCTGTCTAGTGCCTGATGAAGGAGTAGAACCATCACAGAGGGTTAAGGAATGTGTGGAGCATGTGGAGCACTATGTGGACTGCGTGGGGGTGGGGAGGTTATTCTCCGCCAGGAATTCCGAGGGGACAGAACTCTGTATCCAGGAGGAGCACAGACTAGATGCCGCCAGAGGAGGGCCAAGAGGCAGACAGGTTTGGATATGGTGTCATAGATAAGTGATGAGTCAGCTGCTTCTAGAAGGAAGACTGAAGGGGAATACAATGAATATTTTTTACAATTCCCAATTTTAATGAGGAAATACATTTGTTTATTTTATTCTTCAAATATAGGAAAAGAGGCCATGGGCAAAATTTGCTAATAGTTCAATTTTAGCTTTATGTAAAAAAAAAAGAATTATCAAGATCTGTCCAACAGAATGGTGGGCTTTCTTATGAAATAGTGAGTTCCCTATCATTTTAAGTAATCAATAAATGCTAGATGACCAGTATTAGGATTTTATAGATTTTTCTGCACTGGGTGGGCAACTGAGCCAAATGATCATAAAGGTCCCTTGCAATTATAAGGTTCTATTATTGAATATAAAGGAAATATTGTAATTCCTGCTGGGTTTACATCTTACTACTTGGGATTCTCAAGTTAAGCTCCCTGAGCTCCAACTTCACCTGTAATATGGGAATTACAGTTATATCTATGTCATGAAAATCAAATCAAATAAATAGGTGAAAGTGCTTTGAGAATTCTTAAGCTTTCTTTAAATGTATGACGATTATTTTGGATAGGAATTTTGGAAAAAATATATGATCTTTGGTGCTCTCCCAGATGTATAACTTATAGAACTCAGTGGGTTGAATAGCAAAAACCTCCCTCCCTCCATGTTACTAAGCATGTCGCTCTTAGTAACATGTGGTTAGAACTGCAACCCCAGACAATTCAGTGTCCAAACAAAATGTCCGAGTATTCACCAAACGGAAGACCCTAGTAAGAATATGTTCCTCTCAAAGAAACTTGCTAGAGAATTAGACCAGATGGCTTTTAGAATATGGGATGAAGGAAGACTGAAATTCTTACAGTTCTCAATGTATAATTAGTGATTATATTCATTTTACTCTCTATCTTTAAAAGAGAAATGAAGGAAAGAAATTTGGAATTTTGGGAAGTCATGAAGACCTTTCAAAATTATCACTTGACAGAAAACAGGTAAGATCACATTTGAAAATATGGAGCCACACTTATGATCTGGCTTATCTTCTCAGAAAGAAGGACAAATATTCAGAAGCAATTTTAAGAAACAGTAGACACAGTAAAGAATTAACAATTTGGCAGTGCTCAAAGAATCTGCTATTGAGAAGTTAAAGCAAGCCTGTGTCCAGTGCATCAGCAAAAAGAATTGCATGGCTGTTTAAGGCAGATATTAAACATATATTTGGAGTACTTTGGGGTGATAAAATATAGAACTGTGATGTAAAGAAGGAAAAATTAAAATAATAGAGGAACTTGTCAGGGACCTGATGGAGATATAATTAATGTAATTCTTCACAGCTCAGGTGGCGATTATGCACACCTAGCAGAGCTGCATTATTTGTCAGTAATTGAGAGGTTGTCAAAAGAGGCTCCCTGAGAATTCAGTGGCTGCTCCAGTCAGCACAGTTTACAATGAGCAGTGTACCCGAGAGCTACATCAGCTGCCTAATTTGGAGTGGCAGAATCCTTCATGATGGGGACTTTTGATTCATTCTGGCAGCAGGCACATAGTAGGGGCACAAGGCAGAAGGAAATTATGAGTGAACTAATCAGGAGAAGAGCAATGTATTAGGTGAGACTTGCATTCAGTTGCACATAATAATGATAATAATAAACATGGTGATTTAAGCAAGACAGTTGTCTTCTCCCTTCTCATTTAACTCTCCAGAGTTGGCAGTACAGGGTTCTTGTCAGGAGTGAGTCTCTGCAATTCCCCTGGATATTTTTATCGTAGTCAAATACAAGATGACACCTTTACCTCCAGACATGACACCTACTATTCAGGAATGAAGAAGCAAGGGGGCAGAGGAAAAGTTGGGCACCAGAGGAATCGGTCACCACCCTCAGAAGTGCCTCCCAACATCTGTTACTATATCTCATTAGCCAGAGCTCTGTTCCAGGGCCACCGCATGCAACACAAATGCCAAGGAGGGTTGCGATTTTGTTTTGTTTTTAAGCCAAGTGTGTTACCTCCTCTAACAAAATAGGAATACTCTTAAGTATTGATATAATATTGATATAGTGAGAGCACTGAACTAAGTAGTCAGAAGACTGAGATCTCATCTCATCTCTGCCACTTTAGCAATTCATTTAACTTCTCTGAACCTTAATTTCCTCATTGACAAAATAGGATTAATCAAGTTGTACAACCCATCACACAAAATCGTTGGGAGGATTCAGTTGAAGCTTTGTAAATCACAAACACTAGTAGGTACTTGTTACAGAGAAGCAGCTTTTGTCCTTTGGTTATAATTAACTCAACAAAATTTTTCAAAAAAATAGGTCAGTGTAAGTTGGATTTGGGGCTTCCCTGGTGGCTTAGATGGTAAAGAATCTGCCTGCAATGCAGGAGACCCAGATTTGTCCCTGAGTCGGGAAGAATCCCTGAAAAAGGGAATGACTACATACTCCAGTATTCTTGCCTGGAGAATTCCATTGATAAGAGGAGCCTGGTGGGCTACAGTCCATGGGGTCGCAAAGAGGTGGACATGACTGAGCAACTAATACTTTCACTTCAAGTTGGATTTTATAAGTTTGCAGTAAGAAATTGCTTATACTGAAAGTATGATGAGTGAATGATAACAATAAATCATTGAACAAGTATAAAAAATTTAAGGGGGATTAAAATGCTTTTTTTCGCTTTATGATAGAATCTATGTGTGTGTTGGAGAAGGAAATGGCAACCAACTCCAGTACTCTTGCCTGGAAAATCTCATGGACAGGGGAGCCTGGTAGGCTACAGTCCATGGGGTTTCGAAGAGTCGGGACACCATTGAGCAACTTCACTTTCACTTTTCACTTTCATGCACTGGAGAAGGAAATGGCAACCCACTCCAGTACTCTTGCCTGGAGAATCCCAGAGACAGAGGAGCCTGGAGGGCTGCCATTTATGGGGTCGCACAGAGTCGGACACAACTGAAGCAACTTAGCAGCAGCAGCAGCAGCTGTGTGTGTGTGTTAGTCACTCAGTTGTCTCTGACTCTGTGATCCCATGGACTGTAACCCTGCAGTCTATGTCCATGGAATTCTCCAGGCAGATAGACTCTGTAGTGCCTTTCAAATGAAATAATTTTATTTTCTCTGTAGTTTCTCCAAAAATGTAGAAAAGTAAAATTTGTTTAAATCATCTGAAAAATATACTTTATATCATTTTAACATGACTGGATTACTTTATGCTTTCCATTAGCATATATTTCAACCCCAGATTAAAATAAACTCTTTAAGGTCAATACAAAGCCTCTGGTGTCTGACCCTAGTGGTGGATCAATAAAATGTTGATTTCAGTGTCAGCTGAGCCTTCTGGTGTATGTGTGCTAAGTTGCTTCAGTCGTGTTCAACTCTGTGCATCCCTGTTTACTGAAGCCCACCAGGCTTCTCTGTCCATGGGGATTCTCCAGGCAAGAATACTGGAGTGGGTTGCCATGCCCTTCTCCAAGCAATCTGCCCAACCCAGGGATTGAACCCAGGTCACCTGCATTGCAGGCAGATTCTTTACCTTCCAAGCCACCAGGGAGGCCACCAACAAAACTTCTAGAGTGGCTGTTTATTTTGGCAACCATGGAGATGTATGGCTCGTATCTTCTTGCAAGACAGAACCTGCTTTGGGGAGCTCGGTCAGCTGGCAGCCTCCTGCTGCAGCCTCTTTGGGATATCCTCAGCTTTCCCACCACGGTCATGCTTTTTGGGTCCTGGGCATTTCTTGCCAGCACAGGACCTCTCTTGGGGCACTCTGTGCCCAGCTCTCAATCTTCCTACCTCTCCCTCTTTCACAAGTGAGCCAAGCCTCATGGTCTGGAAGCTTTTTCTGCCGTCTGCTCACCCTTCCCATTATCTTTCAGAGGCATGATTCTGAACACATTTCATATTTCTGACACTGTCTTGGCATTTGATTCCCAGAGGACCAAACCAACACAGATGTCTATTTCTCTTTGCCATGTAAGCTTATGATGAACAAAACTAGGCACATTTCACATAGTGTGCTTTTGCATGATATGTTAACTATATTCCCGAGAAAATGCTTTTTAAAGCAACCATTTGTAGTTCCATTTATTTTTGCCTGTTGTTGCTGAGGTGAACTCCTACTGGAACATGTTTGACACTGTTATGTACTAAGAAGAACTCTCATGGTGTGTTTTCCCTTACTCAGTTTGTGTAGCTTTTGCTCACTTTTTCATGAAGTCTATGTTTAGTTTCTATTTCTCTCGGGTCTTCTTTCTGACTCCTTGAAGGTTAAAGTGGTTAGGTCACATGAACATTCCTTCACATCTTCTTCCTGCATATCTGCTCCACGTAAACTATAGAAATCAGTCAGATGAGCCATATAACAATACTTTTTGAAACAAAGTAAGCATTCATTATCTTTCAGTTCAGTTCAGTTCAGTCGCTCAGTCGTGTCCGACTCTTTGTGACCCCATGAATCGCAGCACGCCAGGCCTCCCTGTCCATCACCAACTCCCGGAGTTCACTCAAACTCACATCCAT
>NW_011494834.1:543423-562318 GCF_000754665.1 Bison bison bison
CTGATCTCCTTCAGAATGGACTGGTTGGATCTCCTTGCAGTCCAAGGGACTCTCAAGAGTCTTCTCCAACAACACAGTTCAAAAGCATCAATTCTTCGGCACTCAGCCTTCTTCACAGTCCAACTCTCACACCCATACATGACCACTGGAAAAACCATAGCCTTGACTAGTCGGACCTCTGTTGGCAAAGTAATGTCTCTGCTTTTCAATGTGCTATCCAGGTTGGTCATAACTTTTCTTCCAAGGAGTAAGCATCTTTTAATTTCATCATTATCTTTAGTCATTACTTTTAATTCTGTCACTCACTTTGGTGGTCTCTAGCATTAACTTTTCAGACACAGAGTCTGAAAGAACAGCATACATTCAGTCTCTTCTGTACTACATTATATATGTAAACCTAAAAATGCCAAATAGCTTCTTGAATATCTGCTCTGTTCCAGCTCTAGAACAGATCACCTTCAAGTGTCAGTTTCAGAGCAGGTTTCACGTGACCCAGACAATAGGCCAGTGTGGAGCATAAAGACATCTTGGCATTTTGGATCCATTCTGCACTATATTGAATGAGATGTGTAGATTTTTTTCATCAGTTACATACCCAAGAACTACGTCCTTTAGCTTTCAATTAGGTCAGAGGCTGTCTTTTTAGTCATCTGATGAAATAGTTCCAATTACAATCACCAGGGTCATTTTGCCATACAAATTTGTGCAAATTACCCATCCTCTGCTCTAGAGCTATCAAGTTAAAATCTCTGGCCATGGAACCTGGAAATGTGTAGTTTATTAAGTCCTTAAGAGATTCTAAGGCTCATCTGGGTGTGGGAATCATTGAATATTTCATTGCCTGAATGCCTTAGTCATGGACACATAAGTGAAAAGCAATATTCAGTGAAGTATCTCCAGGAAAAAAAAGAAAAAAAAAAAAAAAAAAACAGATTCAAACCAACCATGAAACAGGTCTAAAGCCACAAAGTATATATTTATCCTTCCATATAGTAATAATTGTTGTTGACATTTGTACAATATCAACTGTATGTCAAGCTACATATTCTACACCACTTACATCTTTAATCCTCAGATTTAG
Organism: Bison bison bison; assembly: GCF_000754665.1. NCBI lineage: Eukaryota > Metazoa > Chordata > Mammalia > Artiodactyla > Bovidae > Bison > Bison bison. The sequence goes on from NW_011494834.1 coordinate 544,505, forward strand.
CTCTAGGGATGTAGGTAATATTACTTTCCTTATTTTATACATGAGAAACCTGAGGATAACAAAGGTGAAATGAACTGCTCAAAGTCCCATTTCAGACATGTGCCAGAGCCAGGATTCAAATCCACATCTACCTGATTCCAAAGCAAGAGTTTTTACAAGCACTGTACCACGTGGCTTCATTCCCACACGTCAGCACCCACTGCTGACTGATCATATTGCCTATACTTTTTCAGTTCATTGCTTTGATCCCAGCCTCAGACCCTTCAATGCTTGTGGAGAGTGGGAAACTCTCAGAACTGTTGCTATGTCCAAACATAAAAAATTCCAAAGACTGAAGCTTGCTTGTTCCGCTTAACAAATAACAACAGTTATTTAGTATTCCTCTCTGCCATCCTACAGTGAAGCTGCAGCAAGATGAAAATGCTAATATCAAACTAATTCCTAGGAAGTGAAGGAAAGACAACATAAAGAATGCAGGAAATGTGGTAGAAGGTATGAAAAAAAAGGAGCAGACAGTGCTTCCTTCAGAACTGGAGTGTATATCTGCATATTAGTCAGGTACAGAGCTCACACCCAATCATCCCTGCTTCCACTCACCAAACCCCCTTCCTCACTCCCATCGCATATTATACATCAGTATCATCTGTAAATGTCCGAATCACTAAGGGTTAAATGCTATTCATATTGCCCACTGACTCGCTTCGACTTCTCAGTCTATTTTAGTGGCCGTACATCAAAACAAATATAAATTAGAATTTTCTGCCACCAAGTGGTTAAAATGCTTCTTTGCACCATTGGGTAAGTTTCTTCTTACATATTATTTCTTGGGGTTATTAAGTTTTTAAACACGTGCTTGTTGAATACCTAATACATATTAGAAACTGATTAGAAATTTTTGCTGTATAGATGTTAGATTTGCATTTAAATTCACATTGCAGATCTAGAGCAGAATTCGTCACATAAAAAAGATCCAAGTGGATTTATTACTGTTTAGTCAGGTACCATTTAATTATATAACTGGTTCTCAGTGAGAGCTGATTTTGATCCCACATGACCAGCAGTCTAGGGTGCATCTGTAATACCTGGAGACAGGTTTGGTTGTCAAAACTAGTGTTGGGTTCTATTATTGGCATCTAGGGGTGAAGACCAGGGATACGGGCAAACATTATACAATGCACTAGAAGACCCCCCCAGTAAGGAAGTACCCAACCCATAAATGAAGTGAAATGGGAGCACTGAATATGAAATAGAAAAAGTGAAACAGGCTGAAAGTAAAAGATCAAATTAAAAACCTTATTTTTAAACATGGCTGCTCATTGGAATTATATCTGGAGCTTTGGAGCAAAAAAACAATACCTGGGTATTTGTATTTTTCAAAAATGTGCATCTGGATTTTAAAAAGTGATTATAGATTTTTCTACTAAATGGCAGTGTTAGTGATATAAAATTCTATTATTTTCGTTACACATATTTTCTAATTTTCCTTGTAATGGCTTCTTAGATACACCTGTCATTGAAAAGTGGACATTTAATTTTCAAACACATGGAATTTTTAAAGTAAAAAAAAAATTACTCAGCCCAAAGTGTTAAAAATGTTGCAACTGAGAAAGCCCAGACTCTGCCTACTGGACGCATGCAAAGGGAAGCTATGTGTTATGCTAAAACTGTATGACATACTATAGATCTACACTTTAGAAAACCTATAATCGTATGCATTCTTAAAACTGTTTTCTGGCTTTCCCTTGCCTCTTTTGTGTCATCCAGTATGTCAGTTTGTAAGTCATCTGCCTCAGACCTTAAAACCAGCTCTCCAGGTTTCAGATATATTTTTCCCATGTGGTTGAGTTGTAGCCAGCTGTTTCATGAACCTAGATTGTACATGCCTTGTACAGCAAGGTGTCTGGAAACCAAGTGATCTCCATTAGTTACCCAAAAGTACTTCTTCATTCATTTCATCAGCCAACTACTTCTGATCATTTACCATCTGTTTCAGAGTGATGGCTGTGGGGAAACTGAGATGAACTAAACAAAGTCCTTCCTTCTGTGGAGCCCAGGAGGGTGTAGACAATAACCATGTAAACAAGACAATGAATAAAGTAATTGGCATGTTATGAAGGATACAAGAGGCTTCTTAGGTGGTGCTAGTGGTAAAGAACCTGCCTGCCAATTCAGGAGACATAAGAGACATGGGTTTAATCTCTGGGTTGGGAAGCTCCCCTGGAGGGCAACCCACTTCAGTATTCTTGCCTGGAGAATTCCATGGACAGCGGAGCCTGGTGGGCAACAGTCCTTAGGGTCACAAGGGGTCAGACACAACTGAAGCAATTTGGCATGCACAGAGCACGAAGGATACAAAAGGCCTAACTTTCTTAAGATCTGTTTTCGTGGGGTGGGCAGAGAAAGCCATCTGAGGAGCTTATACATTCATCTCAACTCCAGAGGATCAGACAAAGCAAGTCAGTCAGGCAAAGACTCAGGAAGATAATGTTGTGGGGATTGGGAACAACAAATTCAAAGGCCTTAAGTTAGAAAAGAGCAAATGAAAGACCACCTAAGTTAGAAAAGAGCAAATGAAAGACCACCTGTGTGGTTATTAAGTTTTCAAAAAAGTATTATTGCCATAGGTGTGGTGTGTTGTGGAGCTGCTTTAATTTGGGATGATTGGCACGTCATGTACTAAGGTCCACACATTCATCTCTAAAATAATCTCAAAGAAGTATAAATTTTCACTTTCTTATTTCCATGAACACCATTTGGATATGTTCGTGGCCTCTAACAAAAGAAAACATTAAATTAATAATTTGTCACCATGAGGCTAAGTGTTCATAAGTAGATGGCTGTGATGCTCCAAAATTCCCTTTGTTTGGATCTTTTCCCTCTGGTTATGAACCTGTCCTCACCCTCCATGCTTTAGCTTAAAAACTGAGGGGTGGAAGTGAGCTTGACTCTGGTCATCATGTTTAATGATGTCTTTAAAGCATAAGTCACAGTTTGAAATTCAGGAATCATATCTAATATTATAGGTTAAGATCATTATATTTTATATCATTATAAATATTAATGATTATGTTATTTGCAAATGAATTAAATATTAAAATATGTTGAAGTTTACATTTGTCTCACAAATTCATAAATTAATGGGGTTTGAAGGACTCCAGTGGAAAAGGCAATGGCACCCCACTCCAGTACTCTTGCCTGGAAAATCCCATGGATGGAGGAGCCTGGTGGGCTGCGGTCCAGGGGGTCGCAAAGAGTTGGACACGACTGAGCGACTTCACTTTCACTTTTCACTTTCATGCACCGGAGAAGGAAATGGCAACCCACTCCAGTGTTCTTACCTGGAGAATCCCAGGGACGGGGGAGCCTGGTGGGCTGCCGTCTATGGGGTCACACAGAGTTGGACACAACTGAAGCGACTTAGCAGCAGCAGCAGCAGGACTCCAGAGATCAACTAGGGCATTCTCTTCACTATCAGGAGAGATTATAGGATTTCAGCTTCTCACCTAGTGTTCCACAGCTAACCTGAAGGCAGAACCAGATTTGAATTTTCAGGCTTTTGTCAAGAGTTCTTTTACAGAACCTAAGCCATCTCTCTGGTTAATTTGGTCAATTGTATAATTTTATCTTATTTTTTTAAAAGTTGATATCAAGTTAAAAAAAATACAGAATGTCTGTATTCTTGACATTTTTAGAAAGGGTGAAAGAGAAAGGGAAATAGCTACATGAAAAAGGATGTTATCTAAAGAATATCTTCACAATTATACATATATTTTATGAATCTTGTCAGCCTTGCCGTATTTTCCCTATTATTATAACTCAGCTAGATAATTATTTATGTTCTTCATTAAATACCCAGGACATAGAGCAGTTCTTTACATATAGAAGACGCTCATAAAATACCTGTTTAATGGATGAATGTGTGCATAGCTGCTTTACTTCAATGTGTGGCCATTTATAGCATCAAAGAATTGGAGTTAAGGATTTTAATTGAATTTCATCGGGCTTCTCTGATAGCTCAGTTGGTAAAGAATCCACCTGCAATACAGAAGACCTGAGTTTGATTCCTATGTTGGAAAGATCCCCTAGAGAATGGAAAGGCTACCCACTCTGGTATTCTGGCCTGGAGAATTCCATGGACCGTATACTCCAGTGGGGTGGTAAAGAGTTGGACATGACCGAGCGACTTTCACTTTCATTTTACTTCTAACAGAGGAGGAAATGGCAACCCACTCCAGTGTTCTTGCCTGAGGAATCCCATGGACAGAGGAGCCTGGTGGGCTACAGTCTATGGGATCACAAAGAATCGGACACAACTGAAGCAAGCAAGCATGCATTAGCTTTAACAACATAGATATCACTGGGAAATAGAAATCATGGCTGTCTTAGTAAATGGTCTTGAAGTTTCTTTACCCCTGAAAAAATTTTGCACCCTGCAAAATATATATCTGGAGATACTGTGTTTTGTTCAGTTTCTCCTATTTATTTCTTTGTAAAGCCATTTTCCCTTTAGAAAATGTGTTAAAGAGGTTTCTAATCTTTCTCTTAGCATGTTAATATGGTGCTTTACCACCTCTCTTGCAGATTGCTTTCTTTGTCATTTGCCTCTTCAAGCATATGTATTATTTGAAAAGTCCTACCCAGATAGGGTATTATACACATCCTAAAATTCAAATAGATTTATTAGTGCTTTCTTGACACCTGGATCCTATCCCTCAACAAAGTCGTCTCCTGGTGTTTCCTCAGGAGTCTCATCACAGTCTACTGCATGTGCAGATGGTGCTGTCAGTCGTGCTGGACTGTGGCTCCCTCACCAGTGGACTTCTGAGATCACCACTATTATTTTCTCAACTTGTTTGTCTCTCCCTCTACCAAGGATACAACTGTGGGAGTGTTAAAGCATGACTCTCATGACAGCATGACTGACAGCCACGAAGTCTAAGACAGTCCTCAGACAACCTCTAATAGTCACCAAGAGGCTGAACACACCTAAAACATCTATGATTTGTGTTGGAAGAAAGAATATTAAGCAAATTAAGTTAAAATGGCACTATACATATAGAACAGAGAAGGCAATGGCACCCCACTCCAGTACTCTTGCCTGGAAAATCCCATGGGTGGAGGAGCCTGGAAGGCTGCAGTCCATGGGGTCGCTGAGGGTCAGACACGACCGAGCGACTTCACTTTCACTTTTCACTTTCATGCATTGGAGAAGGAAATGGCAACCCACTCCAGTGTTCTTGCCTGGAGAATCCCAGGGATGGGGGAGCCTGGTGGGCTGTCGTCTATGGGGTCGCACAGAGTCGGACATGACTGAAGTGACTTAGCAGCAGCAGCAGCATACATATAGAAAAGATTATGTATATAAGACTATTAGTTCATATGTGTAACTATCACATATGAAACTATGAGATAAATGCCATCACATTATTTAAAAATTAAATAAGAATCAATTTCTAATTCTTTTCAAATTACAGTTTGCACATAGTAAACAATCAAGTATAAGGAGCTCAGAAGATTTCCAGTTAAACAGTTTCACTAATCCTCCAAGACAATATCAGGTAAGCATGAGGTTTTAAAGAAATAAGACTAGTTATTTGTAATATTTAGAAACTCACCCAGTGCGATTATTAAAAGGATAATGACCTGTTATGATATTTTTTCAGTGATAATACACTAATACAAAAAATATTTATTGAGTAATTACAACATACCATGCACTTTCTAAGTACTAGAGATACAGAAGTAAATGAAATAGATGAAATCTTGCCATCATGGGAATTAGACCCTACATGTTTATTGTATCAAGACTATATTCAAAAAGCATAAGAAGAGAGTAAAAGTCACCTCAAACTCTATTACTGAGCAATTAAGACTACTTACTTTTTGTAAATATTCTGCCAGATGATTATACGTATGTGTATAATTTTACATACATTTTAATATTATTATAGAAATGTTTATGCAATATTGGGCTTCCCTGAAGGCTCAGTGGTAAAGAATCCACCTGCCAATGCATGAGATGCTGGTTTGATCCCTGGGTTGGAAAGATCCCCTGGAGAAGGAAATGGCAACCCACTCCACTATTTTTGCCTGGACAGAGGAGCCTGGCTACACTCCACAGCATTGCAAAAGAGTTGGACACAACTCAGTGACTAAACAGCACCACCAACAAATATGCAGTGTTATCTAAATGAGATAATAATATATAATGAGTAATAGTTTTCCACTTCGCAAAGCATATATTCATATTAATTTTAATGGATGTACTGTATTCCTTTGTACAAATAAATAGTCCCCTATTGATGAACATTTAGGGTTTATTTTTTCCACTATTGTAAGGAGTACTACTATGAACAGACTTGTTTGTATACCTAATTACATCCTTAGAATAAGTTCTTGAAAGTGGGACTTTATTGTCTATCATTTAATTTTGGGCTTAGGTAGTAAGATTTGGTTTAGCTATATATCCATCCACTCAGGACTTCCTACATATGTGCTGAGCCTCTTATTATTAATAAAAAGTATATAGTAAAAGCAGTATCCTCATGGTAGAAGCCAAGTGCTGGAGAAATATTATTACATTGAAACTAGCCATTCCTAAATTATTAGAAAGTATACAATCAAAACTGGCTACATTTCTTGGTAATGGAGGGGAAAATCCATAAATGAGGCACATTTACTTAACTTTCCATTCCCACAGGCCGAACTGCACACCTTTGACCCACCCAGCTGAAAGGCTGTGTCTTGTTCTAACATTTTTCAAGTAAAATACAAGCAATGAACATCAAGGATTACGCATTTGCTCTAAACTTACTCTTTTCTCATGAATTAACTTTTGAGTCATTAGCCCTGGTGATGTTAAAATTTACTTTAAAATCTGTAGATAGTATACATTCCCTATCAGATAAATCACCTTAATCTCTCATAGCTATCACTTCAAAGTATTTACTAAAGACAGAAAGATTCAGAAGCTTATTCCAAATGAGAGATTGGTCATGAATGTAAAACTAAGATGGATTTCTCCTTTTCCTGTCTAGAAAATAATGAAGAGGCTCATTAAAAGATATGTATTACAAGCCCAGATAGACAAGGAGAGTGATGAAGTGAATGAAGGTGAGTTGAAGTCAGCCCATGAGCATGAGCCACACCTGGGGCCTGAGGCCAAGCTGAGGGATAGCTGGAAAGGTGGACGTAGGAAGGGTGGGTTTCAAGGGGAGGAGACCGCATCGCACCGGGCATCAGCACTGCCTCATGCTGAGGAAATAGAGGCTATTTCTCCAAAGGGCAGATGCCGTTGGCTAGATAAGTAACTGTTGTCATCCCTTAGTCTTTGTGGGAGATTGGTTCTGGGACCTGTATCAATACCAAGTTCCTCATATAAAAAAGGAGTATTGTATTCCAGTCTATCCTTCATATTCCAGATGCGGAGCCTGCAAACAGGGAAAGTAGACTGTACTATTTTTGTTGGGGGCTTTAGAGGGAGAGGACTTCCCTGGTTGTTCAGACAGTAAAGAATCAGCCTGCAATGCAGGAGACCTGGTTTGATCCCTGGGTCAGGAAGATTCCCTGGAGGATGGCATGGCAACCCACTCCAGTATGCTTGCATGGAGAATCCCAAGGACAGAGAAGCCTTCACAGGGTTGCAAAGAGTTGGACACAGCTGAGTGACTAATGCTTTCACTTACACTTGGAGGAAGAAATAAGTGGGTGGTGAAAGGGAGGGTCCATTGGCCCCAAAATCCTGTAACATTTGTTGCCAATGTTTCAATTTCAATTATTTTAGGGGGACTTTCATTATGTTTTCTCTATTATCTTTTCATTACCCAAAATACTTAGCTGAGAAAATAGAAATCTGCCCCCATTAAGAGTGATTTCCTTTGAAAAGATTCAAAATACAGATGTGTGTGGAATTAAAACAGATTTTGATCTATACAGAATCACTAGTTTCTCTGCATTACATATTTACAATTGAATTCTTGTCACTCTTGTTTTTCAAAGGGGAACTGAAGGAAATTAAACAAGACATCTCAAGTCTCCGCTATGAACTCCTTGAAGAAAAAACTCAGAATTCAGAAGACCTGGCAGAACTTATTAGAAAACTTGGGGAGAAATTATCAATGGAGCAAAATCAAGAGGAAAGCAATAGATAATGCAGAGACTTTCTTAAAAATTCATATTTATTCGTCCACTTGAAGCCATATTATTTTCTGATTTATTTTTTTAAGTGACACTGTGACCAGCTTTTGAAAAAGAAAAAGTTCAAAGATAACTTGGGTCATCCAGTCATTGGAATTCTACTATTTAATATTTATGGTGATTAAATTTCATTATTCAGGTTAAAGACTGCAGATTATGATGAAAATTACACCCAATTATTTGGTGCTTTTCTTCATAAACTGCTTTCTTGGGTCTAACTATTGTGATTATGTGAGTGCCATGTAGGGTCTGTATGGGGATCGTTTCGCTGGCAGGGCAAACACACTGCACTGTGTTATTTCCCCTGATGGTGACTTCAGGCATCTGCTTGCCTGTTCTGTGGACCCCCTGATGGTGACTTCCAGACTTGAATTTAGAGAAAAATAATCTCTTGCCATTTAGAGAATACTATTTAATCATCCACCCTTCTTAGTCCCCACAAAATAGGATTGATATTGTCTGTGCAAAGTGGTGTTAAATTGCTCCTAAATTTTCTGATTCATCTCTTTGGATATTTTACCAGTGAAAAAGTGCTGCCTTCACTGAACCTTGGAAACAAAGTCCAGTGTGTGGTGTGTGTGTGTGTGTGTGTGTGTGTGTGTTTGTGTGTGTGTGTATGTGCACACGTGCATATGAAATACTTGTCCTGTTTTCTTTTGCAGCCAGTGTAGATACTTAAAAGCTCTTTAAGTTGTACTTTTTATTGTGACTAAAAAGATGTTGGCCAAATAAGAACTTTTTATTGGAGAAGTATCAAAGCCACAGACAATTGTGTTTATTTGGTCAAATGACAGCACAATTTTGTACCATTTCCAAGGGTCTTTATAGGTGATTTCCTACATATGGCAACAGATGGAAAGGAAAAAAATGTGTAGACAGAACTTGCAAATACTTATCTGTTATTCTCAGTATATTCTACACTCCTCTCAAAATATATAAAATAAGAATTTGCATTCATGAGCATTTACCAAGAGGTTGCTATTATGTATTGATAATGTGAGGCAATATCTAAAAGAAAGAAATGAAGGTTCACACTTCAGCTACCCAGACTATCAATATTTAGATGATGCTGGGCATTGACTGGAAGTGCTGCTTTAAACTCAATAAAGAGAGGCTTCATATGCAAAATTTTATTTTAAAGATAAAGTGGTCACAGAGAATCTGGTTAGCCCCAACTTTGATTTTGTTTACATCAAAAAACCTTTATGTAACCAGATCTGAAAATTTAGCTGAGATTTTATATTAGGTGACTTTTGTATTTATGGTTATCACTTAATTGAAAAGTTATTTAGTGATACAGAAAAGGTCTGTTTTCAAATGTTCTGTGACAATATTTGAATCAGAAATTGTAAAAATCAAACTCATACCAAATGCACTACCCATGAATTAAAATAACCTAAATGCAAAAACCTTGTGTGTTATGCCATGCAAGAGATTGGCCTCCATGCCAAGCAGCATTCTATGACAGCAAATGGGCTTGATTCTAGACGATTCTACAGAAGATATTTAGATTCCTCAGCACTCCAGCCACCAGGAGCACCAGCAGCTCCGCAGTGGCCAGGCTTACCAGGTAACAGTTGGTGAGTTGGACTGACTTTTGATTGACCTGACAAGATGTAAGTTTTAGGAAATGCAACAGGCATGATGGTGGCCCCCTCAGTAAAAGGCAAAGTGCTACGTGTTATTATTCAAATTATATGTCCTGAGATCAACATATTTCCTTCAAAGGGCAGCTGAACTGGCATCTTTTCTCATTTCCTTTTAATTGGAAGATGATAAGAGAAACCAAGCATATTTTAAGAAAGGGTTTAAGAATTCCAGCAAGAGCTTCTTAATTTCAAGGCATACTGGCAAAGGATGGTCAAAGCACAACCATCCTGCAAAAGTCTCAAGACCACTGGCTTTAAATCATGTATTCATGTTGAATCTGCTTAACCTTTTACAATTAGGGGATTAAGAAATTTAAATGTGTTTATCCAAACTGTTCTCTCTCATACTTCTTCTTTGAGATTTGGAGCTTTCTGGACTTCGGGTCCCAGAAGGAGGACAGAACAGTGATGTCTGATACTCTGACCACAGAGCTCCTCCCTGAGGGCCAAGCCTGCCCACTCCTGGGCCTGTTTTACTCTGCTCTTCTTACTCTAAAATTGAGAAATAATACAAATTCAATGTTATTTTACTAGGTGTATAAAATTAATCACAAGAATCTACTGTCTGCTTAAAACTTTGCCAGGGATTAAGAGATAGAAAATGCATCTGACCTCAAGGAGACTGCAACCAAGTAAAGAAATGGGACTTAATACAACTATAAGAAGTGCTTACTGAATATTCACCATCTGCTAAGTACTGTGATAAATGCTTTCTGTGCTCTGTGTAATTTAATATAACAATGCTTACAATGGGTTTTCCTGGTGGCTCAGTGGTAAAGAATCTGCCTGCCAAGCAGGAGATGAAGTTTAGTCCCTGGGTCGGGAAGATCCCCTGGAGAAGGAGATGGCAACCCACTCTAGTATTCTTGCCTGGAAAATGCCATGGACAGAGGAGCCTGGCAGGTTATAGCCCATGGGGTCACAAAAGAGTCAGATATGACTAGACAACTAAACAACAGCAACCAATGCTTACAATAGCTGTATAAGGTAACTATTATTACTATCCTCATTTTAGAAATGAGAAAACAGAGGCTTTTAGTGGCTAAGTGACTTGCATACAGAGTAAGTATCAGAATCAGGACTAAAACCTAGGCCTGCTTCACAACAGAGGTCTCACACATACCTGGGATCTTGACCAGCTAATCTGCAGTGTGATTGTCTCAGTGCAAAAGCTCATAGTTCAATCTATAGGGGTAGAAAAATAACCTGTACCTGAAAATCCACAGTTCCATTGTATACCCAGTCCACAGGCACATAATCACATTAATCAAGGAAGGCTATGAGTAAAGAGAAGATCTGATTTCAAAAGGATTGTAGATACAAAAGAGAATAAGAGATGGAGATGTATATTAAGGGGAGGGGGGAGCATACAGTGAGCAAGACCAAGAGTTGGACATGAGTCAGGGGCACAGAGGAAGAGAGAGTGAATTCAGTGGCTGTGACTCAGGCTGAGGAGAACAGATTGACTTTGGACAATCTATCCCACCCATCCAGCACTATTCCTGTATGAAAGAATCTTATCACTATATGAATAGTTTTTTTTTTAATATGAATAGTTAAAAAAGAAAAAAAATATACTAAAATTTCAATTAAAATGGAGAGACTATGCAGCAGTATTTGCCAACCAGGCAGCCTGACCTAAAAGTGCTCCAATAGAATCAGTCTGTACCAATATCCAGCTTCAGGCCAAGGAAGAGCTGTTTCTCCAAGTGCCACAGTCTAAGTATAACTTTTATCTGTTCCAACAAGCAGGTATAGCTTCCTTCTTCACCCTGAAACCATCCCTTGGGGTCACGTGCTAGGTGTTCCCACCACTCTGCTGAATGGTGCTGGGTGGGAGGTTCTACTGTAGTTACAGCCTCTGCCCAACTAGAGGCTGCAGGTTAAATCACTAAAGAAGCAGAAAAAGATATGAATTCTTTTTTTTTTAGATCTGAATCTCATTTTCATATAATTAAGAAAAGCCTTTTTAGTAAGTACACATTGTTTAAAACTGTTTATTTAAGTACATTTTAGTGTTTTTTTTATAGTTTAGCCTAATCTAAAAATGATATAGTATACATTAATATATCCTTTGAAAGTGAGATAAAGGAAATGAGTATATAATCTCTGTTTTACAGAATACTGGAACAAAAGTCCACTTCAATATAGGCAGACAATTTGAAGTACAGAACAATAAAATATTATAGAATAAAAAGGTAAATTTATTTCCTGGTTGAATTAGCAATAAGAAAAAATACCAAAAATGTCAGAACTAAAATATTAACAGTATCAAAAATTTGGTCTTAATCTGTTTTGATCATCTATCACTGTACAGAAGAAGTCATCTAGAGATTAGCTCAAGGTGGCAGAGTAGAAATTCTCCCCCTTATGAAAATACCAAAATCACAACTGATTGCTATACAAGCATCAACAAGAAAATGCTAGAACCTACCAAAAAGGATGTGAATTCTTGACCCAGACCTCTGTGTTGTACTTGGGAAACTTATCTGAGCAGCTTTCCAAGTGAGCAAGTTGATCACAGGTTGTGTAGGAGTACAGCTCAGCATCTTACCACTGACAGTCAACTTCAAAATTCAGCTACCATAGAAATCTGTTACCATAGAAAACATTGACCTTTCTGAGTATTTACTTTTATATATGACTACCTGAGGTTAGAGATACACCACAAACAAAAGACTCAGGTAATGAAGGCAAATTAATTGAATCATTAGAATGACTGCTCGAAGTTTCTTCTTTACTTTGTATTTACAGCAACGACTGTAAATATTTCTGTGGACACTTTTAAAAACTTTCCCAGTATGAATTTGATAACACCTATTCTCAAATCACAGAAAGTTTTCATTTTGAAATCAATTTTTGATGAGACTTTTGTACAACTGAGTAAATAGCTAGAGATACTGACCAACTGTATGATAGGCTTTTTTTATATTAATGCCATTTGACTGATATATATCCAGTGTAGGTGGGTCATGGGGACATTGATTCAGGTTTTTCAAACTCTTTGAAAATGACAAAGCAAGCAGCCAACTTATTCAATGATAAGGGGAATTATACCTACTAAAAGAGATCATATTAGTCATAGTGCTAAAAAATAGTTTTTCAGATTCATAATAGTCATCATACTCCCTAAGTATCATGTTATCAAAGACATTGAAGTAAAAACTAAGAGAAATATTGGTATGTACAGAATCTAAGAATGGTTTACTTTCTTCTTTTTCTAATGGCCACTCTGAAAGCCGTAAGCTTCTGTCATTATCTACTGATAAACTATAGGAACAGTGTGTAAAAGGTAGACAAATAGGTATGCCCTCTAGTAAATGCATAGAACATTAATATTTTTTCCTAAATCATTAGAGGAAACCTTGATGACGACATTTAAGAAATGAGTTTTGGACGCGACTGCCCTGCCTTTTTGTCCTCATCGTTGTCCATGAAAATAGACATCTGAATCATTACAAGAACAGTCTCAGAATAAATTTACTAATTATCATGTCTGAGACTAAAAGTACTATGGCAACTCTCTGCTTCTGCCTTAACCTTTCCAGTATTTTGTGATTCAGTCGTCTGACATTTACCCTTCACTCTCCTTCAGGAAATGGACTATCCTTCAGAATAATTGGAAGAAGTAAAATTTCAGTGTTACATGATGTTTTAAAAAATCTTATCATGTTTTCGTATTGCTGCTACTATTAATATGTAGAATAATATTATAGACACATATACATAGTTTGTCATTATATTTAGTCTGTAATCATATAATGCATGTAAAATATATGCCTGTTTTATATATATGTATATATAAATCAAAACAAAGACATTTTTCAAAATATGGTTATAATCCTAGAAAAAAACAAGTATGCTTGGGCTTCCCTGGTGGTCCAGTGGTTAAGAATCTGCCTGCCAATGCATGGGACATGGGTTCAATCCCTGCTCCTGGAAGATCCCACACGCTGCAGAGCAGCTAAGCCTGCTCGCTCTAGAGCCGATGTTCAGCAACAAGAGAAGTCGCTGCAGTGAGAAGCCTGCACACTGCCGTGAAGTGGCCCTGCTGGCCACAACTAGAGAGAAGTCTGCACGCAGCAATGAAGACCCAGCACAGCCACAAAAAATAGATAATGCTTACAGATCTGCACTTTTTGATTGTTTCTTTTCTCATTTGTCCTTTTCTTTCATTTTCATTTCAATGATTTCAACTTTTCCCTCTAGTCTCTGTATCTACCTCCTCTACTGAGTTTCTTCACCCTAGTAGTTCAGAGTATACGTTCTAGAGCCAGAACATGGGGGTTTGAATCTGACCTATGACAATCATCAGCTGTGCACTTGTCATTAAGCTGTTTAACCACTCTGGGTATACTAAATTCTGCAGATGAAAAGAGGCTAACATCACCTTCTGCATAAAGTTACTGTGAGGATAAAATGAGTTATCTTAGACTCAAAAATCATTCTTGCCGTGTATAAGTATTTGGTTAATGGTAGCAATTGTAGAGAAAGAATGTGGTTCTCGAATTCTACCCTGTCTTAAATCTCTCCCTCCTAAATCTCATAATATTGTATGAAATTTATGTTTCAACTCATGTTGCTCTGATTAGTTGGAAAATGTGTCTGGAGCACTGTGCTAAGAAGGGATCTGTTGAGATCAGTAAGAAAGAAATATACAGAGACTAGATGAGAAGTTGGCCCTCTGGCCCAACTTCAAGGAAGGTTTTCCTTCCTTGAAAAAAGAAATCATATTTGAATAATATTTAGAAAACTCTTAAGGCATATGTGTCACTTTTGCCTGTGATAATTTTGTATTGTTATAAAATATTATCACAAAATATTTTAGGGCAGGTACTCTTAGATCTCAATCAAAAAATTTTTATTTAAAACCTATTATATTCATTGCAATGTGCTGGGTGCCATTGCCAATAACAGTGATAGAAACAGAAAACAAGTAGTTTATATAGAATCAGTAGTTTGATGGGGCCTACTTTATTCATCCTAGAGAGCTATACAACACTTGAGAAGAAATTCTTTACCATGTGCCAAGTAGAAAATGAAGCCTGGACTCATTTGTCAGTGTGTTTTGACCTGGGCTTTACATGAGGAGTATCTAATGTTACTTTTGTTCCAGGAACTTTAAGGCATCTCCCTGCCTAGTACAGATACTGGGATGTTGTGAGTGTCAGCAATAGGTGGCTTATTCAGTCATTTCACTTAAAATTAAAACAATAATCAGGATTCATTTTTTACCCTCCAAGAGCCTTAGTCAGACACAGGAGTCAGACATGTCGCCTGTTCGATGCTGTGAAAGTCCCCAGGCGCGCATCAAGGTGTTGGGAGTGAGGTGTGTTATTTCACGTCAATGAGACTTCTGGTTGGAAGTAACATATATTTCAAACAAGCCTGCCCGTAGGCTGACACATTGTTCTTTCCACATCCTGGAAATAGCGGTATTGGAAACACATCTGTGGTGGCTTGGCACGATGCTTGCTCTCATACAGGCTGTCTTAAATAACGTTTCCCAGAGCAGACTTGGAATGAAGTCATGCTCCCAGGCCCAGGATAAACTGATGAAGAGTTGGGAAAAGCAGGACAGGGAAGGAGAAATCCTCACAAATGTGTGATGCAGGCAAAATCCCACTAAGGCTTCATTTTCCACTTGGCAGATGGTAAAGAATTTCTTCTCAAGTGTTGTATGGCTCTCTAGGATGAATAAAGTAGGCCCCATCGAACTACTGATTCTACATAAACTACTTGTTTTCTGTTTCTAGTACTACTATTGGCAATGGCACCCAACACATTGCAATGAATATAATAGGTTTTAAACAAAATTTTTTTTGATTGAGATCTAATAGAGTACCTGCTCTAAAATATTTCATCAACCTGGAGGAAGTTCTGCCTCTGATCCATTGGTCTTCATCTAGGAGCTGCCCCAAGAGGACAAAAACTCCCAGGCTCTTTGAGTAAGGCTTCAGTAGCCCAAAGCAGGCCTGCAGAGAGCATGTCAGGTACAGACACTTAGAAGCAAAAGCACACAGATGTCAGGGAGGGGTGCACTGTAAAGGGGTCTGCTAGCATCTGGAGAAGCCCCGACAACACCTGCTCCACTCCCAATGTACAGTGGGCATGTACCTTTTTTTTTTTCTTTTCTAATTAATTATTTTTGGGTCATACTGGGTCTTTGTTGCTGTGTGGGTTTTTTTCTGGTTGCCACAAGTGGGGGCCCCTCTTTACTTGTGGTGCATGGTCTTCTCATTGTGGTGGTTTCTCTTGTTGGGGAACACAGCTCCAGGGTGCTTGGGGGTACTCAGGCTTCAGTAGTTGCAACACGGGCTCAGTAGTTGCGATGCCCAGGCTCAGCAGCTGTGGGTATTCTGAGCACAGGCTCAGTAGTTTTTGTGGTGCACGGGCTTAGTTGCTCCACAGCATGTGGGATAGTCCCATGTCTTCCCAGGGGTCAAACCCATGTCTCCTACACTGGCAAATGGATTCTTTACCACTGAGTCAACAGGGAAGCCCCAAGAGATTCTTGAAACCAAGGAGATTCTGCATTAGTCATACTTAGGGTTAAACCAAGCGGTGTCTGTACGCATCAGAAACAGGACTGTTTCCTGAGGCGGCTGCTTACTTCATTGAACTAGATAAGTGTTGAGAGTTACACACACATGCTGGACCGACATACCTCATGAGGCAGCTAGGCCCTTAAGATTATCCACCAGTTGGCATTCCTTTAAGTAGAGGTATAATACGTTCCTTTGAAATGTAATTTTAATAAGGGTGATATATTAAGCAGTTATGAACATCAAACTGAAAGAATTTATGTAGACCTCTGGATAAAGAGGTCCTTTATAAAGAGGTCCTCATTCCTCATAAAGAAGAATGAGACCCAGAATTGGTAACTTTAGATGAAAGTGGGTCCAAGAAAAAATATCTAGAATATGGGGCTATTCAATTAGACCACTTTACAACCAATCATAGCAGTTGTCCTTAGCTTAAAGCACAGCAGAAATGTAATAGAAGGCTGTGGAGAATACAACAGCTCAGGACAGCCTTAATAAAATGCATCAAAGAGCATCAATGACTAATGATTCCCTTACATGTCCTACTTCACAATACTCACAACACTGTTGCCACCAAAAAAGGATTTGCATGAACCCTCAAAAAACATATATTGCATCTGTGTGCTCAGGCATGTCTGACTGAGCATGGACTGTAGCCTGCCAGGCTCCTCTGTCCATGGGATTTTCCAGGCAAGAATACTGGAGTGGTTGCCATTTCCTTCTCCAAAGGATCTTTTCAACCCAGGAATCAAACCCGTGTCTCTTGTAATTCCTGCTTTGGCAGGCAGATTCTTTACTACTATGGCACAGGATTTGTGTCACAGGTACTTAACAGGGTTCCCAGCACATAGTGGGTGCTCAAAGTATATTTCCTGAATGAATATACATATTGGATGAATGTGTTTGGTGCCACTTGCTACTCCAGGAGGGCTTGCTATTCCCTAGGAGAAGAAAAACAGAACAGGCCTTGGGCAGACAAAACTCCTGAGAGAAACCCTTTCAAGACTTGCTGTCCAAACACTTTGACAGGAGACCCCAGTGACCTCCTGCAGGCTCTGCCAGCATTGCGGTCTAGTGAGGGACACAGATTCTAATGCTGCAGGGCTCTCTCTCTCTGGTCACCATAGAGGTGTACCCTAGACTGACAGAGAGTACACACAAGTCTGGCCTGACTTGGGCTCTTTTTTCCACTTTTTGAGAAATTTCTGGTCCCAACCTCCTGGGTATCACCTTTCATCTACATCAGAAGAGAGATTAGCGTTGAGAGGAGGTCTGCCTGGGTGACATAGTGCGATCAGAATTTCTAGGGAGAAAGGGGCAGCAGGAAGCTGCCTTTATCTCTGCTACTTTGGTTTCCTTTATCATCAGAGGAGGGGAGTAATCCTTGCTGTGCACTTGACATCCTGAGATTATAGTGAAGTGCA
>NW_011494834.1:562418-568023 GCF_000754665.1 Bison bison bison
CAAAAAAAAAAAAAAAAAAAAGTGATATCTCTAAAATGTTTACAAATTGCCCCACAGAGCAAAGCAGCCACCCTGAACACAAAGTCAGTGATGGAATTTCACCCCATAAGAGTTGTCATTTGCTTGGAATAATTGAGACTCTTCTACCAAAATCTCATTGTTAAGTACTGGGAAAAGAGCAAATATCAACCCAGTCTTTGGTTTCCTGAAAGGAGCTAATCGGTGGGTCCACTTTGGCTTCTACCATTCAGAATTCCTTTCATTCTCTTTTTTTAAAAAAATTGAGGTGTAATTGACCTAATACATTATGTTAGTTTCAGATGTATAACATGATGATTTGTTTATATTGTGAAATAAGCACCACGATAATTCTAGTTAACATCCATCACCACAAATAATTACAATTTTTTTTTTCTTGTGACAAGAACTTTCAAGATCTACTCTCTTAGCAACTTTCAAATATACAATACAGTACTATTGACTATAATTACTGTGTTGTACATGACATCCAACTTGGGCTTTTTTGTTCCCATTATGCCTGGCTGCTGACCAAACCACAATGTATTCTATCCCAGATCTGGGAGGTCACACTGACACAGTTCAGGCAGGCTGGCGACAGGACCTGCGAGGAACCAGGCAGGCTTGCCCCACCCTGCTGATGCCAATATGTGGCAATGTGGTTCAGAGAGATGCACATAGCTTTTGAGACAGACCTTGAAGGACGCTTGCCTCCCACCTGCTGACACTGCCTTGAACTTAGAGAAATGTGGAACATTTCCGAGGGGCTTATTTTCCTCAGTTGCTTAAAAATGCCTTCCTCATGACTTCCTCATAAGGATTAAATAAGAGCATGTACAAGAAGCACTGTTTCTCTAAGGACAGTACAACTGAACATCTTTGTCAGACATTGGGTGATACAATCCTCAGACATCTTTTACCTTCTGTCCTCCCCAGATACCCAATTCACTTTTTAAAACTGAAGTAGACTGATTTACAATGGTGTGTTAGTTTCAGGTGTACAGCAAAATGATTCAGTTATATGTACATATATATCTATTTTTCAGAGTATTTCCCTTATAGGTCATTACAAAATATTGAGTATATTTCCTTGTGGTAACCTATTTCATTTATAGTAGTGTATATATTAAACCCAAACTCCTAATTTATTGCTTCCCAGTTCCCCTTTGAAAAGTGTTTTTCATGTCAGTGGGTCAGTTTCTGTTTTGTAAATAAGTTCATTTGTATCAGTTTTTTAGATTCCACATATAAGTGATGTACAATATTTGTCTTTCTCTGACTTCACTTAGGATGATAATCTCTAGGTTCTTCTATGTTGCTACAAATGACATTATTTCATTCTTTTTTATAACAGTAATATTCCATTGTATTATAAATATACCACATCTTCTTTATCTGTTTCATCTGTTGATGGTCATTTAGGTTGCCCAACTCACTTTTGAGATAAAATAATCCCAGGACACACCTCAGGATATGTATGTGGATCAATAAAGACCTGGTTGAGGCGTTCACTGACCTTTGCCAGGTGTTTGGGGGAGGGGAGTCATCCAGAGAAATATCAAGGCCCACACACCCCGTTTTGTCTGTAGGCCTTGGTATCCTAAGTTTCCCCTCCAAACTTCACACATAATTTGCCTTCAGTGTAGGGTTGCTCTTTCTGATGGGGATAGCTTCATCCTGGGCTTTGTTTTCTGGTACCCCCAGGGTGTGGATGGCAGGGGCTTAGTTATTGGCACCCTCAGTCTTATATCCGTTCCTCAAAGTTACCACTCCACAGGCTGAAGGACTCTACTGCTGAGTCCTAAATACACCGGCTCTCCGAAAGCCCACGGGATCAGAAACTCCTTGACAACCCTGTGTGAGGCCCTCGTGCTCAGGCCTCCTGTCTCCTGGAGTTTCCGTGCCCCACCTGAGAGACAGTGCTGAGAACAGCGAGTTCGACACTTAATTTGCTGTAGAATAAACACGCTTTGCGCACTCACCTATAGGGGGCACTGCCCTGGGGGCCGAAGGCCGAAGGAACCTCTGACTCCTCTTGGAACCCGTATTCAGGAAGGGGAAGTAGCCTAGAAGTAGAATCACTAAGCGAAGCGCGCAGGGTGTTAAAAGGGGACGTGTGCTATGAAGAAAACTGAGGCGGTGAGGGAGCTGCAATTTTAAGCAGGGTGGAAAAGGCCTTGTGAGAGAAGACCGAACGGAGGTGAGGGAGGGAGTTTGGCACGTACGTGAGGAGAACGGTCTCATGGGCCCACCTGAGAACAGAGACACTAGGGCGGGAGAGAGTCTGCTGTATCTGAGGAACAGAGAGGAAAGGAAAAGGGTTGGAGCAGAGACGAGAACGGAAGAGCTAGAGACGCGAGCTCGGACTGGAAATGCGTGCCGGCCAGGTGGGAGGAGCTTTGACGTCACAGACGGCCAGGCTTTTACTCTGAGTTTGCTCTGGAGCCTTGGTGGGATCTTCAAGTCAGTGAGAGCAACATTCTTCTCCAGCTACCTGCCTGGGGCCTGTTTTAGACCCTCATTTCTAGAAACTGGTGGAGGTGGTTTAGTCGCTAAGTCGTGTCTCACTCGTGACCTCATGGACTGTAGCTTGCCCGGTTCCTCTGTCCATGGGATTTCTAGGCGAGAACACTGGAGTGGGTTGCTGTTCCCTTCTCCAGGGGATCTTCCTGGCCCAGGGAGCAAACCTGCATCTCCTACATCGCCAGCGAAGAATTTTTTACTGCTAAACTTCCAGGGAAACCCCTTCTAGAAGCTGAGCCGTTTTTCTTCCTCTCATGCCACCGTCATCCCTGAATGGCACTTTGGTGAGATGTCAGGAGCATCAGAACTGGCTGGGTCAGAGTCCGCGTGGTGATGCTCTCCGCACACCTTTGCTCTTGGCATACCTGCAGGAACGGGGTCAGTCACAGCCCTGTTTATACTCTCTCTGATGACAGCTTATACGTGCAAGCTTCAAGCTGAGTCTTTCTCTCTTTTCCCCTTTCTTTCCCTGTAACTTCCTTACCATGGACTACGTTGCCCCTAGCATGCCAGGAAACTGGCACCAGTCTCGGGGCTTTCTGAATATCTACTAGAAGCTAGTGACAGATACCAAGCTGCCTGGTGATTAATGGGAAGATTCTGTGCCCACTTCTCTGCCCATTTCTATCAAGAAATGACAATAAATGTATCAGAATGCTTGCCCCAAGAATTACAGGTCAAGAGGGGAGCTGATGAAGGAAGGAAGAACTTGCCATCATTTTCTTCACAAAACTGACTGACTTGAGCAAGTATTTCAGGACGAGCAAGATGTACTTGGTAACTCAGGGCTGGTGTGAGCCATATATTGGGGTCACCCTACAGCATCACTCCCTAGTAGAGAAGGGTCGATACTGTGGTTCTTAATTTGGCAGTTTCAGCTTGAGTACCAGTGTGCCTTCCAGCCTCTGGAGCAGCGTGCTGGTAGCCCAACGCTAGCTCCATGGCTTTTCCAAGGTCACTGGTGGTCTCTAATAACCCTGCTCATAACCATGGCCTTTAAGAAGGTGCCCTGAAGACTGTGTAAAGAGGGAATGCCATGAAGGCCTTGACTTGTACAAGGGCCACACACAAATTTCTCCATCACATTTTCTTCACTAACAATGCATGGGACTCTGCTGTGACATTTGAGTGTTGCAAGTAGATGCATTCAACTATAAAATAAATCAGTTCTAAAACTATACAGATTCTTAAATTATAACATTTTTATTTTATAGTTTTAAGTTTTCATCATTCAAAGATCCTTATTACTTGTAGAACATTTAGTAATCATCATCAGCCACAGTTGTCACCTATAAATCACTCATCAAGGCCAGATTTGTGCTAGGTCTCTACCTCTGTGGTCTCATGTACTGTCCAGATACCCTGTGAAATAGGTATTACTGTTTTAGCAGAAATGAGAACATTCAAGCTCACTCAGATCACATAATTTGGGCCTCTCTGGTGGCTCAGTGGTAAAAGAATTCATGTGCCAATACAGGACATATGGGTTCAATCCTTGATCTGGGAAGATCCCACATGCCCCAGAGCCACTAAGTCCAGGCACACTAACAATTGAGCCTGTTCTCCAGAGCCCAGGAGCTGCAGCTACTGAAGCCCACCTACCCTAGAGCCCATATTTCACAAGAGAAGCCCCCGCAATGAGAAGCCTGTGCACTGCCACTAGAGAAAAGCCCACACAGCAACAAAGACCCAGAACAGACAAAAATAAACAAATAAATAGAACTATAGATCACATAATTTCCCCCAAACCCTGCAGCATTAACTGTGCCTCATATTACTGTGGTAGAATCAGGACTTAAATACAGGTCTGTTTGAAAACGACAGTGCTGTAGATGCAGTTCAGGTTTTGGAATTAAAATGCCTGTGATTCACAGTGGTGGTCTCTGTGGACAGATGGATAGAGGGCGGCTTGCATGTGTTTAATGGCATTGCTCAGGGAGTGTTACAGTACTGCACAAATGGAAGGATGTGTCTTAGCTCCCACTGGAGTGTCCATCCCACACACTCTCACAGCCCACGGAGAACACTGCTCCTGAGCTGGGTGTGACGGCAGAGGTCTGCAGAGCCCCTGGCGGCAGGGACAGCTCCCACTCTGCAGCACTGGATCCTGAGATCACAAATATGAAATATTTACTTAAGTTGGTCCCAAAGGGCCCAAGAAGCTAACATACAAAGAATGGTTTTGCTGCTTATGTCATTAGAATTCTCTTCCATTTCTTTGTCATATGGGGTAAAACAAACCTCAGCTCCACAGTAGGAATGAATTGGTGCTCAAGCTCTGCAACTGATAAAAGAGATACATAGGAGGTTCTGATAAGTATACAGAGTAAGTTTGGTTTAATTCTCCTTACAAAGCATTTAACTCAATATGATATAAAGGTAACTAAAATATTTGTTCATAATTACTGTGCCCCTCTGCTCATTTTTGTTGGGATCCCATTTCCCATTTGACAGTTAAAGTCAATTTTCTAATACTCAGAGTAAGAAAATGTCAATGAGTAGTCCCCTTGGAGAATACTTGTTTAATGTGCACTAGTTTTCTTTGGGTGTGCTTCATGTGATGCCTTACATATTTGCTTATTTCAGTCTTCATAGCAGTCCCTATACTGAGGTTTAGAGAAAAGAAGGAGTGAACATGTTTCTTGCTTGAGACCAATATTCTAATCCCAGAATTGTTAATGGAAAGGCTGGTACTTTATGCATGTATTTTACATTTTACCATAAAAGAAGAAACTATTTTCAAGAGGAGGAGTGTTGAAGCAATCATCTAGTTCAGGTCAAGTTGCTCCTGTCTATCAGCAGTGAAGTTAGACAAAGAAGAACAAACTGTTTTTGAATTTACCAGGCAAGATCTACCAGGAGCCTACCAAGAAGATCTTGCCTGGAAAATCCCATGGACAGAGGAACCGGGCAAGCTACAGTCCATGAGGTCACGAGTGAGACACGACTGAGCGACTTCACTTTCACTTTTTACTTTCATGCATTGGAGAAGGAAATGGCAACCCACTCCAGTGTTCTTGCTTGGAGAATCCCAGGGACGGAGGAGCCTGGTGGGCTGCGGTCT
>NW_011494834.1:568123-579545 GCF_000754665.1 Bison bison bison
TACTTTATGCATGT
The DNA here is from genome assembly GCF_000754665.1 of Bison bison bison. Lineage (NCBI taxonomy): Eukaryota > Metazoa > Chordata > Mammalia > Artiodactyla > Bovidae > Bison > Bison bison. The sequence goes on from NW_011494834.1 coordinate 568,138, forward strand.
ATTTTACATTTTACCATAAAAGAAGAAACTATTTTCAAGAGGAGGAGTGTTGAAGCAATCATCTAGTTCAGGTCAAGTTGCTCCTGTCTATCAGCAGTGAAGTTAGACAAAGAAGAACAAACTGTTTTTGAATTTACCAGGCAAGATCTACCAGGAGCCTACCAAGAAGATCTTGCCTGGAAAATCCCATGGACAGAGGAGCCTGGTAGGCTGCATGCAGTCCATGGGGTCGCTAAAAGTCGGACACGACTGAGCGACTTCACTTTCACTTTTTACTTTCATGCATTGGAGAAGGAAATGCAACCCACTCCAGTGTTCTTGCTTGGAGAATCCCAGGGACGGAGGAGCCTGGTGGGCTGCGGTCTATGGGGTCGCACAGAGTCGGACACGACTCAAGAGACTTAGCAGCAGTAGCAGCAGCGGTAGGCAAGATCAGCCGAAGGTATATTGACAAAGGTCAGCCACTAGAGGGCGCCATTGCCCCACTCTGTAAAGCCCTCCTACGATGTTACCCTGCTTACCTTCTGAAGCGATCCAGGTGAGAGATTCCCAAAACTCTCACTCTGTCTCTGTATCTGTCTGTCTCTCTCTCTGTATATATATATATAAATAGATATAGATATATGTTCCTGCACCTATTCTCCACAAAATCCAGGAAATCAATAAGAAAATGTTCTTTTTAGCAAGCAGGAAATGGTGCTTTATGGTTACAGATAACTTGATGTCTTTGAAACTGTCTTCAAAAGATTTCTTAACTCACTAAAAATATTTTAAAATAAATGACTAAATGAAACCCAGGAGGGAAACAGTAGCTCATGTTGAAATTGAGCTAACTGAAACTAGAATTGAAATAATTCTAATTTTCTCTTTGTAGGCAGAGTGGATTAGTCTGTGAATAACTAGCTTCACCCAGTTCTGTCAGGAAAATCAGTTTAAACTTGGATAGACAATGATCTCTAATCCGTTTCCCCACTACCACCAATTCTAAACTCTCATCCAGCCACCTTACTGGACAGGGTATTAAAACAGTGAGCAATACAGGGACTCTGGTCCACATTGAGCACTTCATAACTGCTGGTTGAAAAATTACTCCAAAGACTCCAATCTCTGCTCTAGTATCCCCGACAGTAACAAGGCGATGGTGACCTTTGCCAGCTACGCCTCCTGCCACAGGTCCTGAGCTATCAGTAGTGAGCGTGTTGAAGATCAAGCTTAGATGATGTTTAGATTTGTCCTTTTCCTTCCAGAGGTTACAGACGCAACTCACACTTCTGGTATATGCTTCATAAATACCTGATGAGTTGAATAAGTAGGAGCTGACTCTAATTAGGAGTAACAGGTGAAACTGAGTCCTGGAAAACTGAAGATGGAACCACTTAAATGGGAAAAAGTAATGGTAAAATCCGCTCCCGTGTGTAACCACCTCCCATCAGTAGCAGTGGCTGTCCCCCCACTTTAATTAACTCAGAAAAAGAAATAACTTGGCCCAAAGGCCGGTTTGCAGGATCCAATGAGAGGGTGAGAGAGACAGAAGCAGCACAGCGAAGATGCTCTAATGGGTTTTCCACATCGAGGTTGATTGACTGTTGAGAAAAGAAAGAACAGCTTGTACTATTCTGGGTAGCATGAGCACTGTAATTTGTGACAGCTATAGGTCATGTATCTATTTTTCTGTCTGACAAGGACAGGGAGCAGCTGGTGGCTGGTACAAACCCAGATTGGCTTGTTCAGACTGTGAACTCTGGAGATAGAGCCTGGATTTTCAATCTGAGCTATACAGGAGGTAGCCTGTGGGGTTAGTGCAAGTATATCTGTGAAAACATAACTAGAGTGAAAAGATTTCTGGCTGCAGGTGGGAAAATGAAGCTTAATGATTCTAAGAGCTCTGTCCTTAATTTCCTTCTGAGCATGAAAAGAAAGTTGGTTTTATGCCTCTCTCTTGCCTCTCCTCTCCCAGCTTCAGTTTAATTAAGTCTAACAAACATCAACCAAGTTTTTAGGCCTCGCGGGGTGCTGGGGGCTGAGACAGTGAGGTGAGTGTGGCTTGTTCCTTGTGCCTCCAGGACTAGTTTAATGCAGAAGGTAGACACGTGAGCACACATAGGGTGGTAATCGTGACAATAGATATGCGTGAAAGCTACAAGATGCAGCAGAGAGAGGAGAGATTTATTCTATTGTTGTAGATAAGCCCTCCAGGCTCCTCTGTCCATGGAGTTCTCTAGGCAAGAATACTGGACTGGGTAGCCATTCCCTTCTCCAGGGCATCTTACTGACCCAGGGATGGAACCCAGGTCTCCTGTGTTGCAGGCAGATTCTTTACTGTCTGAGACAGCAATGAAAGTGACAGTCGCTCATTCGTGTCCGACTATCTGCTACCCATGGACTGTACAGTCCATGGACTTCTCCAGGCCAGAATACTTAAGTGGTAGCCTTTCCCTCCTCCAGGGGATCTTCCCAACCCAGGGATCAAACCCAGGTCTCCCAGCAGGGATTCTCATAAATAAGAACTGTAGAAAACTTCTCAATTCATGCATATGAGAAGACCACACTAGGAAATACAAATGGCTTCCCAGTGCACAATTCTAACTTCCCCTCCTGTAAATTGATGAGAAAGAGCTGAGTGGGGAAAGGACACATCTAGATAGCGATCCGTTCCTCCCAACGTGCTCCAAGCCCTGCCTTCCCTTCCAGGCCAAGCGGTGACCCTCCTTCCTTGGGCTGTTCCTCTGGCAGCTACTCCACTGATGCTCCCAGGATGGTACCATTATAAGATCTGTGCACCAAACTTTATTTCATGATTTTTTTCCTCCTGCAAAATGGTTATCTTCATTTTATTTACTTTAGACATTAAAAAAAAAAAAATCCTAGAAAATGTGTTTTGTCTTTTACAGGCCAGAAGTGCCAACATTTCCCCTAAGAAAAGGGCATTAGCAAACTCCATGGAGTTAAGTCACAAAGTGAATGCAAGTAATTAAATGCGGTAGTTTAGAGGGTCAAGCATACAGGGTTTCCTGACATCTTCTATTTGTTCTTTACAAGCCCATTAAGTCTGTGTTGCTTTTCCCTCTAGTGTCTCCCACTCCTCCCCACACCTTCCCCAGCCCTCCTCTCACAGGTCTTCTCCCTGCCTGCTTCTGATACCTCAACACAGGCCTCCTCATATAAGCTGTCAAATTTTGGCAAAATTAAAACCATTTAGTCAAAGTTTTATGTCCTTTACTTAAGGTCTGGAATCCTCGGGTTGGGGAAGAACAGTGCTCATGGCAGTGCAGCATTCTGCCCGAGAGGTTTGGGATGGGGTGAGTTTTAACAGATTTAGAAGTAGCAACGTAGAAACAGGGCATAACTGGCTGGAAGATCAAAGCCAAGGCAAAGCAGGTCCTACTTTCCAGGGAAGGGTAAGGTACCTAGAGCTGAGTTGGAGGACTGCATTTGCGTTTGTTAGGTTTCCTTGACAAGAGTTTCCCCTAAGTGCAGGCTGACATAGGTTTAGATTTGTGATCTGAGCTGGGGTCTCTGGGACAGCCTCCGTCTTGTGGTCTTGATATAGGAATGAATATTATCAACATCTGACACATCTCCAGGAAAAGAAAAAAAAAGATGGCCAAGAGGAAATTCCTGATGTCCCCTCGCTACATGAGTGTCACTGTATTCACTTCTGGGCACTGATGAGGAATAAGCAGGGTCAGGTGGAAAACAAGTCTGTGTATCTCGGAAAATCTCATATTCTTAGAATAAATGCATGCCTTTGGATTCTTAATGAAAGTGATAAATTTATAAATATTGAAGTAAATTCTCCATGTTAAATGAAGAAAATTCATGGAGATTTTAGAAGACATTACATGTAGCAACTGGAACATTCCACAGTGCGGCAGCAAGTCACTTCGCATGTGTGGACAGTCCCCTGAGGCCAGATGGAGCCTCATGATCAACAGAAAGCCAACAGCAAATGTTCCTACAGGGATATGCCTCCCAAACCCTGGGATTTTCTGTATCAGCCAAGCACTTAAGTCTTTAGTCACGTTTCTCTACTTGAGTCCGTCGTGCCCATCTATGTGGCAATGAACCCCTAATTCCAGAGAGGACTTGGCAGAGGGGTTCACTCTGAATCAACTCAGGTTATCTTTAGGCCACAGCATGTACCAGAAAGCCTCTGCATGTACATGCATCCTGGAGAGGTTTGCCAAACATGGGATGGTGGTGTACAAGAGGTTTAAGGACAAACCACAGCCTAGGAGGCCTTCAAACCAAAGGGCAGTGTGGACTCATGGCTGTTATATGCATGCATGCTCAGTCATGTCCGATTCTTCATGACCCCCAAGAACTGTAGCCCGCAAGGCTCCTCTGTTCATGGGATTCTCCAGGCAAGAATACTGGAGGGGTTTGCCATTTCCTCCTCCAGACAATCTTCCCAAATGAGGGATGATGTAACTGGCTGTTATAGTGTGTCACATTAATAGGAATGCTTTATTTTGGAAAATCTTGAAAGTTTTAGTGTTGCTAAAGGTATATCCAGGGACACAATCCACTTGCCTTCACTGCCAAATGAATTCACATTGTGACCTGTTTTCCACAGCCACCATGAGTTTGTCTTCTGATGAGACTCATTTGAACCTTGGAAAAGGGAATGAAAACCATTAACTGTACACTTTACAGTCTGGATCTGCCAACACTTAACGTTGAAGTCTGGCAGTGGCCACAGGACTGGAAAAGGTCAGTTTTTATTCCAGTCCCAAAGAAAGGCAATGCCAAAGAATGTTCAAACTACTGTACAATTGCATTCATCTCACACACTGGCAAAGTAATGCTTAAAATTATCCAAGCCAGGATCCAAAAGTATGTGAACCGTGAACTTCCAGATGTTCAAGCTGGATTTAGAAAAGGTAGAGGAACCAGAGATCAAATTGCCAACATCAACTGGATCATCAAAAAAGCAAGAGAGTTCTGCTTCTACTTTATCAACTATGCCAAAGCCTTTGACTGTGTGGGTCACAACAAACTGTGGAAAATTCTTCAAGAGGTGGGAATAACAGACCACCTTACCTGCCTCCTGAGAAATCTGTATGCAGGTCAAGAAGCAACAGTTAGAACTGGACATGGAAAAACAGTCTGCTTCCAAATCAGAAAAAGAGTACGTCAAGGCTGTATATTGTCACGCTGTTTATTTAACTTATATGCAGACTACATCATGTGAAATGCTGGGCTGGATGAAGTATAAGCTGGAATCAAGATTGCCAGGAGAAATAGCAATAACTGCAGATACACAGATGACATGACGCTTATAGCAGAAAGCGAAGAACTAAAGACCTCTTGACGAAAGTCAAAAAAGAGAGTGAAAAAGTTGGCTTAAACTCAACATTCAGTAAATTAATATCATGGCGTTCGGTGCCATCACTTCATGGCAAGTAGATGGGGAAACAATGGAAACAGTGACAGACTTTATTTTTGGGGGGCTCCAAAATTACTGCAAATGGCGATTGCAGCCATGAAATTAAAAGATGCTTCCTCCTTGGAAGAAAAGCTATGACCAACCTAGAGAGCATATTAAAAAGCAGAGACATTACTTTGCCAACAAAGGTCCATCTAGTCAAAGCTATGGTTTTCCAGTAGTCGTGTATGGATGTGAGAGCTGGACTATAAAGAAAGCTGAGCACAGAAGAATTGATGCTTTTGAACTGTGGTGTTGGAGAAGACTCTTGAGAGTCCCTTGGACTGCAAGGAGAGCCAATCAGTCAATCCTAAAGGAAATCAGTCCTGAATAATCATGGGAAGGACTGATGCTGGAGCTGAAGCTCCAATACTTTGGCTACCTGATGAGAAGAACTGACTCATTGGAAAAGACCCTGATGCTAGGAAAGATTGAAGGCAGGAAGAGAAGGGGATGACAGAAGATGAGATGGTTGGATGGAATCATTGACTCAACAGATTTGAGTTTAAGCAAACTCCAGGAGTTGGTGATGGATGGGGAAGCCTGGTGTCCTGCAGGGGTCACAAAGAGTCGGATATGACTGAATGACTGAACTGAACTAAAAGTTGAAGGCAGGGACTACAGTTAGACCCTTATGTTGCAATAGATGCAGCCAGGATATTAAAATCAAATTGTTTTCAGTCTTGAGGGCTCTGGCTACAGGAAGCTCCATAGAGAGGGGGAGCAGGGATCAGCTCTATTCCAGTTGACTCTGGAACCTTAACACCTCACTCATTAGACAGAGGATGGCATCCAACATCCTTCTCATCCCCCCACCTTGCATTTTGCAGGTGTCAGTCTCTGGGTCATTACTTGTAGAAAGTTACCCTGTAGAAATCAGGATGGACTCCGTGGGTTTTGTGGTAAATAATCTTGGCAAGTACTATCTACTCTATTTCCTCCTGAAGAATCACAATATGTCTTCTTGGTTATTTTAAAGACTCTGAGAAATTCTGAAATCAAAACATTTTCATTTTTTTTTTTTTGTATTCCTTTACACATTTTTTTAGTCCAGCATTTAAAAATTTTATTTAACCATTATTAAAAGATAAAGTGAGGCATATCGAATATTTTAAGAATTTATTTAACAGCAAAAGAGACACAGATATAAAGAAACACTTTTGGACTCTGTGGGAGAAGGTGAGAGTGGGATGATTTTAGAAAATAGCATTGAAACATGTATATTACCATATATGAAATAGATGACCAACCCAAGTTCGATGCATGAAACAGGCACTCAGGACCAGAGCACTGGGACAACCCAGAGGGAAGGGATGGGGAGGGCAGTGGGAGGGGGGTTCAGGATGGGGGACACATGTACACCCATGGCTGATTCATGTCAATGTATGGCAAAAACCACCACAATATTGTAAAGTTATTAGCCTCCAATTAAAATAAATTAATTAATTTTAAAAAAATGTAAGAAAAAGAATCTATTTGAGCAAAATCAGTTTGTATCAGGCAGCAAAATGCTGAAGTGGTTAGGAGAACTCCAGTAGGAGCTAGAAGAAAGATTTATAAAGTGAGGAACCAAAAAAAAAAATATATATATATATATAGTTATTATTATTATTGCTTGGCTATGGCTTAAAGCCCTGTAGGCTGTTTGTGACTAGTTGTCCTCAGGTTTCTCTCCTTAACCTTGGGGTCATTACGGGCTTAGATTTGGTTGGGTTACATAGGTCACTGTGATGTTAGAGTTGCTTCAGTCTAATGGCTTTCAGGTTTAATTAATTTTAGACCATGAAACCATTTTGGCAGAACAATTACTGGCATCTCAAGCAATGAGTGTTCAGCGATATGCAAAAGTGACATGCACCTCACACAACAAATAAACGTGGTACAAAGCTCCCCTTGAGTGAGGAAGGATACTGATGAATGTTTATGTGAACTCATGCTTTCGGAGCCTCGGGGAGTACCATGATGTACACGGTCAGTACTGACCAGGTGATTCTTTGCTTACAAGTGAGGGTGCACTTGGTGGAAGTGATCACTAATTTCAGCTCAAAAGAAAGGTGATTGGCACAGCAATCAAAGGGCTCGAACCTTTAGATCTTTCCATCAGACCACAAAGGGGCCCTTCTTGTCACATCACAAAAGCCTTGGGCCGGGTGGATTCTGAATCCTCAACAGAACCACATAACGATTCTCCTCGGGTGGGCCACATGTGGAACAGGCCTGTGGCTCCCTCATGGACCACCTGCCACACTAGAAGCATAAGTGAGGGGAGGGAAGGGGAGACCACACAGACTAAGATCAGAAGTTTCCTTGCCCTTTAATGATCAGCAGTTAAAGCTGATTTGGAAGGGGAGCCCTGAGCATAAATTGAGAGACTCTGGCCTGGGAGGCTTGAACTGGCCTCACATTCTTCCAGCCCTGCTGTAGTTAAGTGTTGTAATTTATAGCTCTGTTGTGGATGGGAGTAGGCTTGGGAAACAGAATTCTTAGTCTGAGAGTGTAAGGGTGGCTTGGGGACAAACAAGTCATTAATTGAGGTTGTTTACCAGAGATCTGAGGAAAATATCCAAGAGAAAAAATTCCTCAGGAAAAACAAGCCCTGATGGAGGTTCTTACTTTCTGGCTTTTTTTCCCCCTCTTAGATCAACACCAAAGGCTCCTCTTTTCATTTGGACCCTCCTAAACGCAGACTCAAGACAGGATGGGTGCATAACAGGCTTACTCCAAGGATAAAGTGGGGAGAAGTCAGTGAGGTGGGCAGAGTCAGGCACCCATGAGGAGAAGGGCCGAGAAGGACAGTGCAGTCGGGGGTGAGGAGGCTGATTCAACCTGGAGAGCACCATGTCTCTGCCACCCCAGCCACTGTCTCCTCATCCTGTCTGGTCAGCTCTTGGTCACTGCTCAGGTTCACCAGGCCTCTGAGCTGCAGCACGCTGCGGTCTACATCCAGGATCTGTCTTGTCTCTGTGGAGACCAGACTACGACTTATATGGAGATATGATGGGGACCATGAGTGCTCATATTTTAGGGGATTTAATGGCGACGTCATCCCTCCCCAGAGGAACTATGTCATTCAGCATCTGCAGTCTGGCTGGGGTCTGGGAATTGAGCATGGAATTGTGGTTTTGTGTTGGAGCAACTGTCCCCAGCCTCCCGCTCCTCCATTCTTCCTTTTTCTGGCAGTAGATTTTTTATAGCTCCCTTTTTGGCTGCTGTCCACTTTGCTCCTGGGAACGATATGCTCAATTAACCATCTACAAAACTCCCTGAAGATCAGGCCCTCTGGCTGCCCTCTGTGAATGCTGGTTATTATGTTAATTATGGCCTCCTGGCTTCTGGCAGTTAAGTGCTAAGTACTGCCACCTCACCTCTAATCCCCCAAGGTTCCATCTTCCCCGTGGATACTAGTAAGCCCAGCTCTGTCAGTTCTGTGACTGCCTCTCCCACTGTAAGCACTGGCCTGCAGAGGAAAGTTGCCCTAAACTGCTGTCCTTGTCATCAGTACATTACTGGTGACCTTGATGAATGGAGTGTCCTCTGGATCTTCCTGCAGAACAGAATTCTGCTGGCCCTTCTGCCCTCACAGAATAAATCCTTGCTGGCCTGCCCATATCCCTCAGCCTCTTTATTCCTTTCTCCACTGTCTTCCAGGACTTAAACATTTGCACTTGACTCAGTTTGAGTGATCAGTTTCTCCAGGTTTCCAATAGCCTCCCTAGTAGTGAATTTGCCTGCCCTAGGGTCCTTGCCAGGGTGGGTGTTAAGTTCAGTGTCTTGAGAAATTTCCCCCAAGTCAATGAATTCTTGCATGACCACTCTTAAATTCCATCACCTTTGATCAAATACTCTCAAAATCCAATAATGATACAGGATAGCCAATTTTTGCAGCTCCTCTCAGTATATAATCTCTTCCTTCTCTTATCAGGCCCAGAATATCTTCAACGGGTTATCAGTCTGGGATACAGGAGATAAAGAAGGAGAAGCTCTTATGAGGGGGTGCCTCTCACCTTGTTGGACAGAAGTCTCTGTTGCATCTTTCAGTATAGAGGAAAGTGTTGGCTCTTATTAAAGAAGGGTAGCTACTTGATGCAAACTCTGAGGATTGTCCAGGGTGTGTGTACAGAGCAAACATTCTCATACTCATCGGTGTACTTCTCAAATCCCTCATTCCATTTTTCAGGGTCTCAAGTTTTCTCAACTTTTTCCAAGCTTTCTCACCATTTTTACATCTTAGGAGTTCCAACTTCAACATTTAGATCTCTGTTCAGCTATTCAACTGTGTCAACTTTCCCACTGCAGGACATAAGGTACTAAAGAAGCCCTCTGGCACTCACACTTAGCTTTTAAATGCTTTCAAGGTCTTCAGTTTTTCATTATCTTTGCCCAGGACATAAATATAATTTAGCAGTCACTGACAAACTTCTCTGTCCCAGATATTGCCCTGCCATGTTTTGCAAAAGCTTGAATCTTGTACCTGTAGTGATGTTCCCCTCCACTGAGGAGTTTCTCCAGTTACTGCTTGTGAAATATTTAACATTTCAGATGCCACCTTGTGGCTGAGACTACCCACTTTCACTTCACTTCCTTTCAGAAAAAGTTAAGATGGGATTTGATTTCATGAAGGAAATATTAATTAAGAATTAGGGATCCACCCACCTCATTAGAATTGACTCAAAAGCATTCTTCTTTATGGCTGAGTAAATATACCTGTGGCGGATTCAGTTCGATATTTGGCAAAACTAATACAATTATGTAAAGTTTAAAAATAAAATAAAATTAAAAAAAAAAAAAAAAAAACTCCAGTACTTTGACTACCTCATGTGAAGAGTTGACTCATTGGAAAAGACTCTGATGCTGGGAGGGATTGGGGGCAGGAGGAGAAGGGGACGACAGAGGATGAGATGGTTTGATGGAATCACCGACTTGATGGACGTGAGTTTGAGTGAATTCTAGAACTTGGTGATGGACAGGGAGGCCTGGAGTGCTGTGATTCATGGGGTTGCAAAGAGTCGGACACAACTGAGCCACTGAACTGAACTGAACTGAATATTTAATTACTTATATGTACCACAACTCCTTTAACACACACATATATATGGAATCTAGAAAAAAGGTAGGGATGAACCTATTTATAGGGCAGGAATAGAGAAGCAGATGTAGAGAACAGACCGTGGACATGGCAGGGGAAGGAGATCAGATCAGATCAGTCGCTCAGTCGTGTCCGACTCTTTGCAACCCCATGAAACGCAGCACGCCAGGCCTCCCTGTCCATCACCAACTCCCGGAGTTCACTGAGTCTCACATCTATTGAGTCAGTGACGCCATCCAGCCATCTCATCCTCTGTCATCCCCTTCTCCTCTTGCCTCCAATCCCTCCCAGCATCAGAGTCTTTTCCAATGAGTCAACTCTTCGCATGAGGTGGCCAAAGTACTGGAGTTTCAGCTTTAGCATCATTGCTTCCAAAGAAATCCCAGGGCTGATCTCCTTCAGAATGGACTGGTTGGATCTCCTTGCAGTCCAAGGGACTCTCAAGAGTCTTCTCCAACACCACAGTTCAAAAGCATCACTCTTCGGCACTCAGCCTTCTTCACAGTCCAACTCTCATATCCATACATGACCACAGGAAAAACCATAGCCTTGACTAGATGGACCTTTGTTGGCAAAGTAATGTCTCTGCTTTTGAATATGCTGTCTAGGTTGGTCATAACTTTCCTTCCAAGGAGTAAGAGTCTTTAAATTTCATGGCTGTAATCACCATCTGCAGTGATTTTGGAGCCCAGAAAAATAAAGTCTGACACTGTTTCCACTGTTTCCCCATCTATTTCCCATGAAGTGATGGGACCGGATGCCATGATCTTCCTTTTCGGAATGTTGAGCTTTAAGCCAACTTTTTCACTCTCCACTTTCACTTTCATCAAGAGGCTTTTGAGTTCCTCTTCACTTTCTGCCATAAGGGTGGTGTCATCTGCATATCTGAGGTTA
>NW_011494834.1:579673-580967 GCF_000754665.1 Bison bison bison
CTTGATTCCAGCTTGTGTTTCTTCCACTCCAGTGTTTCTCATGATGTACTCTGCATATAAGTTAAATAAACAGGGTGACAATATACAGCCTTGACATACTCCTTTTCCTATTTGGAACCAGTCTGTTGTTCCATATCAGTTCTAACTGTTGCTTCCTGACCTGCATACAAATTTCTTAAGAGGCAGATCAGGTGGTCTGGTATTCCCATCTCTTGAAGAATTTTCCACAGTTTATTGTGATCCACACAGTCAAAGGCTTTGGCATAGTCAATAAAGCAGAAATAGATGTTTTTCAGGAACTCTCTTACTTTTTCCATGATCCAGCAGATGTTGGCAATTTGATCTCTGGTTCCTCTGCCTTTTCTAAAACCAACTTGAACATCAGGAAGTTCACGGTTCACATATTGCTGAAGCCTGGCTTGGAGAATTTTGAGCATTACTTTACTAGTGTGTGAGATGAGCACAATTGTGCAGTAGTTTAAGCATTCTTTGGCATTGCCTTTCTTTGGGATTGAAATGAAAACTGACCTTTTCCAGTCGTGTGGCCATTGCTGAGTTTTCCAAATTTGCTGGCATATTGAGTGCAGCACTTTAACAGCATCATCTTTCAGAATTTGGAATAGCTCAACTGGAATTTTATCACCTCCACCAGCTTTGTTCATAGTGATGCTTTCTAAGGCCCACTTGATTTCACATTCCAAGATGTCTGGCTCTAGGCCAGTGATCACACCATCATGATTATCTGGGTTGTGAAGATCTTTTTTGTACAGTTCTTCTGTGTATTCTTGCCATCTCTTCTTAATATCTTCTGCTTCTGTTAGGTCCATACCATTTCTGTCCTTTATCGAGCCCATCTTTGCATGAAATGTTCCTTTGGAATCTCTGATTTTCTTGAAGAGATCTCTAGTCTTTCCCATTCTGTTGTTTTCCTCTATTTCTTTGCATTGATAGCTGAAGAAGGCTTTCTTATCTCTTCTTGCTATTCTTTGGAACTCTGCATTCAGATGTTTATATCTTTCCTTTTCTCCTTTGCTTTTCACTTCTCTTCTTTTCACAGCTATTTGTAAGGCCTCCCCAGACAGCTATTTTGCTTTTTTGCATTTCTTTCCATGGGGATGGTCTTGATCCCTGTCTCCTGTACAATGTCATGAGCCTCATTCCATAGTTCATCAGGCACTCTATTTATCAGATCTAGGCCCTTAAATCTATTTCTCACTTCCATTGTAGAATCATAAGGGATTTGATTTAGGTCATACCTGAATAGTCTAGTGGTTTTCCCTACTTTCTTCAATTT
>NW_011494834.1:581067-596384 GCF_000754665.1 Bison bison bison
CTTTCCTTTTCTCCTTTGCTTTTCACTTCTCTTCTTTTCACAGCTATTTGTAAGGCCTCCCCAGACAGCTATTTTGCTTTTTTGCATTTCTTTCCATGGGGATGGTCTTGATCCCTGTCTCCTGTACAATGTCATGAGCCTCATTCCATAGTTCATCAGGCACTCTATTTATCAGATCTAGGCCCTTAAATCTATTTCTCACTTCCATTGTAGAATCATAAGGGATTTGATTTAGGTCATACCTGAATAGTCTAGTGGTTTTCCCTACTTTCTTCAATTTAAGTCTGAATTTGGCAATAAGGAGTTCATGGTCTGAGCCACAGTCAGCTCCTCGTCTTGTTTTTACTGACTGTATAGAGCTTCTCCATCTTTGGCTGCAAAGAATATAATCAATATGATTTCAGTGTTGACCATCTGGTGATGTCCATGTATAGAATCTTCTCTTGTGTTGATGGAAGAGGGTGTTTGTTATGACCAGTGCATTTTCTTGGCAAAACCCTATTAGTCTCTGCCCTGCTTCATTCCATATTCCAAGGCCAAATTTGCCTGTTACTCCAGGTGTTTCTTAACTTCCTACTTTTGCACTCCAGTCCCCTATAATGAAAAGGACATCTTTTTTGGGGTGTTAGTTCTAAAAGGTCTTGTAGGTCTTCATAGAACCATTCAATTTCAGCTTCTTCAGCGTTACTGGTTGGGGCATAGACTTGGATTACTGTGATATTGAATGGTTTGCCTTGGAAATGAACAGAGATTGTTCTGTCCTTTTTGAGATTGCATCCAAGTACTGCATTTCGGACTCTTTTGTTGACCATGATGGCTACTCCATTTCTTCTGAGGGATTCCTGCCTGCAGTAGTAGATATAATGGTCATCTGAGTTAAATTCACCCAATCCAGTCCATTTCAGTTTGCTGATTCCTAGAATGTCGACATTCACTCTTGCCATCTCTTGTTTGACCACTTCCAATTTGCTTTGATTCATGGACCTGACATTCCTTGCTTCTATCACCAGTCACATCCACAGCTGGGTATTGTTTTTGCTTTGGCTCCATCCCTTCATTCTTTCTGGAGTCATTTCTCCAGTGATCTCCAGTAGCCTATTGGGCACCTACTGACCTGGGGAGTTCCTCTTTCAGTATCCTATCATTTTTCCTTTTCATACTGTTCATGGGGTTCTCGAGGCAAGAATACTGAAGTGGTTTGCCATTCCCTTCTCCAGTGGACCACATTCTGTCAGACCTCTCCACCATGACCCACCCGTCTTCTGTGGCCCCATGGGCATGGCTTAGTTTCATTGAGTTAGACAAGGCTGTGGTCCTAGTGTGATTAGATTGACTAGTTTTCTGTGAGTATGGTTTCAGTGTGTCTGCCCTCTGATGCCCTCTTGCAACACCCACCATCTTACTTGGGTTTCTCTTACCTTGGGCATGGTGTATCTCTTCAGGGCTACTCCAGCAAAGTACAGCCACTGCTCCTTACCTTGGATGAGGGATATCTCCTCACCGCCGCCCTGCCTGACCTTCAAAGTGGGATAGATCCACTAGGCCCCCCTGCGCCCACACAGCCACAGCTCCTTGGACGTGGGGTTGCTCCTCCCTGTCACCACCCCTGACCTCGGATGCTGGGTATCTCCTCTCGGCCGCCCCCCTTGACCTCGGACGCTGGGTAACTCTTGGCTGCCACCCTTCGGGCATGGGGTCCTCCCGGCTTCTGCCCCTGATCTCAGAGAGGGTAGGACAAATTGAGAGAGTAATATTTAAACATAACATTACCATATGTAAAATAGATAGCTAGCAGGAAGTTTTTGTATAACACAGGGAGTTCAACTCAGAACTCTGTGACCACCTAGAGTGGTGGGATGGGGTGAAGGGTAGGGGAAGGTTCAAGAAGAAGGGAAAATAGGTACAGTTATGGCCGATTCACATTGCTGTATGGCAGAAGCTAACACAGTATTATAAAGCAATTATCCTCTAATTAAAAATAAATTTAAAAGAAAAAAGAATTAAGGGGACAACACCAGAGAAGGCAGGGTGAACCTTTAGCCCATGGTACAAATCTTAATTCTTTGAAGACAGGAGGTCTTGAGAAAGCCAGAATTGTGTAATAAGGGTCTCAGATTACAGCACAGTTCTATGAAAATTTCAGCCCAGTGGAAGTTCTCAAGCAAAACCACATACTAAAAGAGTCTTGTGTTTTGAAGGAATAGTTCTGTATTAGCTCCTTGACGATGCTCATCTATTAGTTGGGAGGAAGTCACGGGAAGCATGATCTTAGCATGCCACTCAGAAGGGCAGCCGCTGAGGTCACTGGTCAGTTATACTCCCTGCAGCAGATAGTCCTGTGTGTTCATTGAAAGGACTGATGTTGAAGCTGAAACTCCAATATTTTGGCCACCTAATGCAAAGAACTGACTCATTTGAAAAGACCCTGATGCTGGGAAGGATTGAGGGCAGGAGGAGAAGGGGACGACAGAGGATGAGATTGTTGGATGGCATCACCGACTCAATGGACATGAGTTTGGCTAAACTCTGGGAGTTGGTGATGGACAGGGAAGCCTGGCGTGCTATGTTTCATGGAGTCACAAAGAGTCAGACATGACTAAGTGACTGAACTGAACTGAACTGAAGCATTTAGCTAATGAAGTCACTAAAAAGTGAAGAAATGAACCTAAACAATTAGAAAAAAAGAAATAACGATAGACTCTTAGAAACTAATGAGTTAGACAATAGAAAAACAGCCTCGGAGATCAAGATGGTGGAGTAGAAGAATGCTGAGCTCACTTTCCTCCATGAAAAGATCAAAAATACATCTATATGTGGAATAATTTTCCCTAGAAGCAGACTGGATACTGGCAGAAAGACTCCTATATAACTAAGGCTATAAAAATGTTCTACACAGAATCAGTAGGAAGGGAAGAGAAGTGAAGGTTGGGACATGCACTCCTGGGAGGCAACACAGAGAATGAGGGGGATTGCAAAGGCCTGGAGATCCTCCCTGGGGAGTAAGAAGCTTGAGCTCCATACTGGATGCCCTTCCTCTGGGGACTGATGCATCAAGGCAAGTATCCTTAGTTGATTTGAAAGTCAGCGGGATTGACATTGGAGTTGTGACATGTATGACTCTGTGTGTACACACTTGCCTGCTCCCAAAACAAGGTGAAGAAAGCAAATTGAGATGCCTGGGACTCTGAGGAGTCTCCCATGACTGCCCCAGGGCACACCCACACCAAGCTGAGTACCCACTTTGGCATGTTTGGCTCCTGCACAGCTTTGTACTAGTGCAAAAGTGGCTTTTGCTGAGGACAGTGCACAGTTGTGGGTTATAGAGATGCCCTCCACCTGCGCAGCATTGAAACTGGGTGAGGGCAGCCATTACAAGCTTTCATGGAGGTGACAGACTGCAAGCACTGCCTGGGGTGACAGGATGGTCTCAGGATACCTCTGGCCCATGCCAAACGATCGCTGCAGCCTCTATTGCTTCAGTGCCACTCCTCTCTGGGGTGAAGTTGCCATTGATGAGAGTGGGAAAAGAGCACACCTAGAGGGAACAGAACTAGCTCAGACATGACCCCCAGGACTTCTGTACTAGCACCTTGAAACTGCAATAAGCTGGTGATAGCTACTGAGCATAGGAGTAGCCCCAGCTCACATCAAAGTGATAGCTACCGAAACCTCCTGGGGGAATCTGTGGCTCACGCTCACTTCAGGTCAAACTCTCCCACCAAAGACATTAGGCACACACAGATTTCACAGGGACATTCTCACACTGGGACACCACATCAAGACCAAGGTAATTATTTCACATAGTTTCACACAGAGAGACCATTAAGCAAAATGATAAAATGGAGGAAAAATAACTAATAAAACAGATAAATAATTTACAATATAAAGAGTTCAAGGTATTAGTAATAAAAATGCTAACAGAACTGAGGAAAATAATAGGCAGAGTGAAAATTTTAACAAGGAACCAAAACATATATATATATATAAAAGAACCAGTCAAAGCTGAAGAATACAATAACTGGAATAAAAAACATACTAGAGAAGTAAGCCAGAAAGAAAAACACCAATACAGTATACTAACACATATATATGGAATTTAGAAAGATGGTAACAACAACCCTGTATACAAGACAGCAAAAGAGACACTGATGTATAGAACAGTCTTTTGGACTCTGTGGGAAAGGGAGAGGGTGGGATGATTTGGGAGAATGGCATTGAAATATGTATAATATCATATATGAAATGAGTCACCAGTCCAGGTTCGATGCATGATACTGGATGCTTGGGGCTGGTGCACTGGGACGACCCAGAGGGATGGTACGAGGAGGGATGAGGGAGGAGGGTTCAGGATGGGGAACACGTGTATACCTGTGGCGAATTCATGTTGATATATGGCAAAACCAATACAATATTGTAAAGTTAAAAAAAAAAAAAACAACCAACTAGAGGGAATTAACAGCAAATCAAGTGACATATAAGAAAGCATAAGTGATCTGAAAATTAGAAATTGACTCTGAATACACTGGAAAAACTGTTGCTGAAGCTCCAATATTTTGGCCACCTGGTGCAAAGAGCGAACTCATTGAAAAAGATGGATACTGGGAAAGATTGAAGGCAAAAGAAGGAGGCAGCAGAGGATGAGATGTTTAGATAGCATCACTGACTCAATGGACATAAATTTGAGCAAATTCTGGGAGATAGTGGAGGACAGAGGGGTCTGGTGTCCTTGGGGTCATAAAGAGTTGGGCACATCTTAGAGACTGAACAACAACAATATACCATCTAAAGGCATTAGTAAAAGGAGCAAATATAGCCAAAAGTCAGAAGAAGGACAAAAACAATAAAGATCAGAAAATAAATACAGAAAGTAGAGATTAGAAAACAATAGAAAAGACTAATGAAATCAAGACCTTTGTTCTTGAAAAGATTAAAAAAAAATATTAACAAACCTTTAGCTAGGCTCATTAAGAAAAAAATAGAGATCAAAGAAACAAAGTAAGAAATAAAAGAGGAGAATTTACAGCTGATACCACAAAGATAAACATATGAACACTACATAACAACAAATTGGATCACCTAGAAAACATGGATAATTTTAATTTTTTCAATGGAATAGGAAGAAACAGACAGTCTGAATAGACCAAATACTAATAGTGAAATTGAGCTGTAATCAAAAATTCTCAACAAGCAAAAGTCCTGGACCAGATGGCTTAACAAGGAAATTCTGCCAAGCATATAAAAGACCTTTTCAAAATATTCTAAAAAATTGAAGAGGATAAAAGACTCCTAAATTCATTCTACAAGGCCACCATTACCCTAATACCAAATAACTACAAAAAATAAAGAAAATTACAGGTCAATATCTCTGATGAATATAGAGGCAAAATTTTTCAACGAAATATTATCAAATCTAATTTAACAATATATAAAAAGGATCAAACACAAGAATCTAGCTGTATTCATTCTAGAGATCTGAGACTGGCTCATATTTGCAAATTAATCAATATGATATACCACATCAGTAAAGGAAATATAAAAATCCATGATTATCTCAGAAACAGAAAAATTAGTTGACAAAATTTGGTATTCATTCATGATAAAAAACACTCTCAGGAAAGTCTGAGAGAGAACATATCTCAACATAATAAAGTCCGTTCATCACCAACCCACAACTAACATCTTACTCAATGGTGAAAAACTAAAAACTTTCCCTCTAAAATAAGGGAAAAGACAAGGATGTTCACTCTTGTCCCTTTCATTTAACATAAAAAAGAAAAGAAATAAACAAAATCCAAACTGGAAAAGAAGTATATCTATCACTATTTGCAGAGGACATGATATATATATATATATATATATATATATATACACACACACACACATATATATATATAGGGCATACACCCCTAATGTCTCCATCAAAAACTCTTAGAACCAATAAATAAATTCAGTAAAGTTACAGCAAGTGCAATTAACACAGAAATCTGTACAATAAATTTATATTAAAAAATTATACTCTTAGCTTCATAAATAAAGAATGAGTGCTGCTAAAAAAAAAGGGGGGGAGTAATAAAAGCAATCCCATTGGAAATCTCATCAAAAAGAATAAAACACCTAGGAATAAACTTCACACAGAGGTGAAAGACCTATACTCTAAAAACTTTTAAGACAGTGGTAAGAAATTGAGGATAACACAAAGAAATGGAAAGATATCCTATGTTCATGTATTGGAAGGGTTAATATTTTTTAAATGTACATACTACTCAGAGAAATCTATAGATTCACTGAAATCCCTATCAAAATATCTATCACATTTTTTCACAGAACTATAACAAGTAATTCTAAAATTGGTAAAAGACCCTGAATGTCAGAGAAATCTTGAGGAAAAAGAACAAAGCTGGAGGTATCTTGGTCCCTGACTTCAGACCATACTACAAAGCTACAAATATAAAAAGAGTATGTTTTGGCACAAAAAATGGACACATAGACCAGTGGAATGGAAGAGAGAGCCCAGGATTAAAGCCATACACTTAGGGTCAGTTGAACTATGACAAAAGATATAAAAATACACAATGGAGAAAAGACAGGCTCTTCATAAGTGGTGCTGGGAGAACTGGACAGCTACATGTAAAAGAATGACATTAGAATATTTTCTCATATCATATACAAAGGTAAACTCAGACGGTATTAAAGTCCTAAGTGTTAGATTGGAAACCATAAAATTTCTGGAAGAAAACAGAAAACTTACACAAATCATAGCAATATATTTTTAGATCTGTCTCTTAAGACAGAGGGAAAAAAGCAAAACTAAACAATGAGGCTTAGTTAAATTTAAAAGGATTTGTACAGCAAAGGAAACCATTAGCAAAATAGAAAGACTGGAAAGGAGAAAGCATTATCAAAAAATATAGGGGTTATGCTGCTACTGCTAAGTCGCTTCAGTTGTGTCCGACTCTGTGCAACCCCATAGACGGCAGCCCACCAGGCTCCCCCGTCCTTGGGATTCTCCAGGCAAGAACACTGGAGTGGGTTGCCATTTCCTTCTCCAATGCATGAAAGTGAAAAGTGAAAGTGAAGTCGCTCAGTCGTGTCTGACTCTTAGTGACCCCATGGACTGCAGCCTACTAGGCTCCTCAGTCCATGGGATTTTCCAGGCAAGAGTACTGGAGTGGGGTGCCATCTCCTTCTTCCCTTTATAGGGATTATAAGGGGTTATAAAAGATATAGGACTGATAAGGGGTTAATATCCAAAATATATGAACAGTTCATGCAACTCAGTATTGAAAAACAAAACAACCTAATTAAAAATAGAAGACTTGAATAGGCATTTTTCCAAGGAAGATAGATAACCAGCAGGTCTGTGAAAAGATTCCCAACCTCTCTAATCATTACAGACATGCAAAACAAAATCACAATGAGGTATGACCTTGCACTATCACAGAATGATACAGTCACATAACGATTATCATTAAAAAAACGCACACACAAATAAGTGTTGCTGAAGATGTGGATGAAAGGGAACCCTTTTCATTCCTGTGGGGATGTAAATTGGTGGAGTCACCATGTAAAACAGTGTCTGCTGCTGCTGCTAAGTCGCTTCAGTCGTGTCCGACTCTGTGCGACCCCAGAGACAGCAGCCCATCAGGCTCCCCCATCCCTGGGATTCTCCAGGCAAGAACATTGGAGTGGGTTGCCATTTCCTTCTCCAATGCATGAAAGTGAAAAGTGAAAGTGAAGTCGCTCAGTCGTGTCCGACTCTTAGCAACCCCATGGACTGCAGCCTACCAGGCGCCTCCGCCCGTGGGATTTTCCAGGCAAGAGTACTGGAGTGGGTTGCCATTGCCTTCTCCAAAACAGTGTCTAGGTTCCTCCAAAGCTAAAAACAGCACTGCCATATGATCCAGCAACTCTACTCCTGGGTATATAGTTGAGGAAAATGAAAACAACAATTCAAAAAGATACTTGCAACCCAATGTTAGTAGCAGAATCATTTACAATTGCCTCCATATAAAAGCAACCTAAGTGTCCATCAGCCAATGAATGGATAAAGAACACGTGGATTCCATATGTTATCATTTACCCGTGGGATCTAAAAAGTAAACTATGAATGTCAAACAGAAACAGATTCAGAGATACAGAGAAAAAAACTAGTGGCTACCAGTGGTGGGAGGGTAGGGGAGGTAGGAGTGGGAAAGAAAAGATGGGGTAGGAGACTAAAAGGCACAAACTACTATATATCAAATAAATAATCTACAATGATATATTGTACAGCACAGGAAATTTTGCTAATATTCTGTAAGAACTCTTCCCTGGTGGCTCAGATGGAAAAGAATCTTCCTGCAATGCAGGAGACCCAGGTTTGACCCCTGGGTCAGGAAGATCCTTTGGAGGAGGAATTGGCAACCCACACCTGTATTTTTCCCTGGAGAATCCCATAGTATAGCAGGCTACAGTTGGACATGACTTGGCAACTGAATGACAACAACAACATATTTTAATTAAAAATTAAATTAAAAAAAGAGAAGAGGAAAACAATAAGATCACAAAACATGTATGGCATGTTTTGAAGGTACACAATAAAATACACATAAAAAGACAGTAGCTAACCTAACCAGGAAAAATAAGAATACTCAAAGACAAAAAGTTGAAAAGTTAAAGGAAAAAAAATGGATTCTATCAGAAATTATTGAGTACTTTGAAAAATATGACAACAGAAATGAATAAATGAGTTGGATAAATTCATAAGGAAATACAAATTCTTTATCTCATGTTATTTTAATAACATTTTTATTTCTCATAAAGCATTGATCTGTTTAGGTTTTCTAAGAGTTCATTTCTCACAAAAGGCCTACATAATCACTGAAGAGTTTTAAGCAGAGAAGTGAAGTGATTTGAGTTGTACTTAAAAGAGATCATTCCCAGTCTCCATGCAGGTCATTCCTGATTCTGAAGCCAGAGAGAATGCTGTTAAAAAACTATTACAGGACACTAAAGGATGTTGGTGGCTCTCACTGGGGTAGCGGCAGTGAAGTTAAAGAGATGTGGGTAGTTTCAAAAGTATTGGACAGAATCAGCATGATTGTGATTGAGTGGATAAGGGGAAGGGGTTGCACAGCAAACTGATCATATTCATCCTTTCATTTGTCTCTTTCCCTTGATTATCTTCATAGCCCCCAAACCTAGCATAGCATCTGTCATGTAATAGGTATTCTGTGACCTGTTCATTGTTTCATTCAACACATATTTACTCTCAAATAGCTCTCAAGAGATGCTGATCTATTTTCTGGGTGTTGCTACTTAGTAAAAAAAGTATCTAGATGTAAAAATTCGGAGAAGGAAATGGCAACCCACTCCAGTATTCTTGCCTGGAGAATCCCATGGACGGAGGAGCCTGGTGGGCTGAAGTCCATGGGGTCGCTCAGAGTTGGACATGACTTAGCAACTTCACTTTCACTTTTCACTTTCATGAATTGGAGGAGAAAATGGCAACCCACTCCAGTGTTCTTGCCTGGAGAATCCGAGGGATGGGGGAGCCTGGTGGGCTAACGTCTATGGGGTCGCACAGAGTCAGACACGACTGAAGCAACTTAGCAGCAGCAGATGTAAAAATTGCTAAAGAAATTTAAAAAATTAATAAACAAACTATGATTCCTGCTTTATATTTAAAATGGCTGTAGTGAATGCATTATCAAAATTCTAAGAATTGAAGAGCATGGGTTGGTATTGGAGTGGCCATTTTCCACAGAGAAAGACTATTAACTTATGACTCCATTCACAAAGATACTACAGTACAACTTTTAGTTTGTTCATACTTGATAAAAGCATAAGCCTGTATGAATGAATTTGAAATGAAACCTAGGGTTTTAAAAGCATATTAGCAAGCACATAATGACTAAGCACATTAAAAATCCAATAGACTGAGACTCAACCAGCATACAATGTCTCAACTTGGAGTCAAAATTCCTAAATATTCAAAACGCTTTTTTAAAAAAATTTTCATAACTGAAAGCCTTTTCCGCTTACCCCAGACAGGGTTCCCTGACTTCCCTTCCTTTAGTACAGCACTTACATTACATAAACATAATTGAATTCTTAGTCAGTCTCCTTTCATTTGAGTTTGAACTTCCTGCAATCAGCAATAATGAGTTATTTATTTTTTTATGTCCTCCTGGATAATATTTAGCACACAATCAATGTTTAATAAATATTGAATAAATGAAACTCTGTTCACTGTTCCTTCCAAGAAACAAGTTTGGATTGTCAAAAAATGGATGGGCTGAGAGAAAGATGCAGTTTAAAAATGCTTTTGTTCTTTTTACCATGAACTACTGACAATGCAAGACTTTCGTGACAGCCTCCCCAGTTTCTTCTTTTTGTCCAGGATTTCTCAGTCTCAGAACTGTAGACTTTTGGGCCTGGGTAGTTCTTTGTTGTGGGGGCTTCCCTGTCCCAATATAGGCTGTCCAGCAGCACCCTTGACCTTATTCACTAGATGCCTGTCGCTCTCTCATGGTAGCAGTCAAAAATGTCTTCAGACACTGTCAAACGTCCCTCATAAGGTAAAAGTCAGATAGAGAACCACCGATTATGTCTGCCTGGGATTTTATGGTACAAAGCAGTTAAGGAAAACAAAATCCTGTCAGTTGCCGTGTACAAGATTACATGACTTCAAAGCGACAGAGCAAATGCAATCTTCAGTTGAGTTACAATGGAAATAAAGCCTACTCTAGAGGTTTGTGGTAGGAATCACGTGATATAATATGTAAGCATGTCTGACATACTTTTCTTGGCCCGTTTTGGCCTTGCGAAGCACTTATTGAATCTGAATGCTGATTGATACAGCATGTCTTTAGAAAGAGGAGTAAGTTAGCAAAAACTGGCAACAAAGTCATTTTGGGTTTGCCGTCAGCATCTTCAGCTGCTTTAGTGATGTTTTTCATGTTTTAATGTTTCTAGTTTTCACTCCCTGAAATTTTTCTCAGATGTCCACTTCAGTTGCTGTATCAACAACACATGCAGAAATCATGCTTGTCTACCAATGCCCTTAGATGTAACTCCTGCACCCAATGTGGGAGAGATGTCCGTTAGCAATTCAACTATTTCAGTACAGTTCACAACTTTGACAATAACATTGCTTCAACAGCATGTGAATAATGTTTTGTAAAGCTTTTGCTTACAAATAAAGATCAATTTTGCACGTTTATTGACAAGTCATTGAAGAATATGCTAAATCATTAAACAAAGAAACACTCTTAAATTTTATCCTTTAAAGTCTCTTTATCACATAGCCAAATGCTTGCATTACCCAAATCTTAAACAAGAAGAATCTTAAAAAAAATACAGTGTGCAACATGGCATTTTCTAGAAACCTGAATGGAAAATATTTTCCCAAATGGGATATATAGCTTAAGTGGCAGACTCTGCCTTATTTCCTGGCCCAGGTTTGAATATGAAAGGTCATGTCGTCCTGCAGAACAGGTCTCCATGGCCTTGAGTGTACTTTCATTTTGCTATGGGAGAAGGAAAGAATAAAAAGAACTGTTTTCCTTTGCTTTCAGGCAGGGGCAACCCATCTCTTGGCAAGTCTGCCGCATTCCTCCTGGATTTGGAAGCAGCCCACACAGAGTCCTTGAAGTCTTCCTACCCTGGGACTTCTCTGTAAGAGAATCATATTTGAGACAGCAGCAGGGCATAGCGTAAAACTCAGCTACCTGCTTTGGCACAGGTATCAGCTCAATGATCAGGTCCTGACTCTGCCACCACCCGAATATCTCAACCTCCCAGCCCTC
The DNA here is from genome assembly GCF_000754665.1 of Bison bison bison. Taxonomy (NCBI): domain Eukaryota; kingdom Metazoa; phylum Chordata; class Mammalia; order Artiodactyla; family Bovidae; genus Bison; species Bison bison. The sequence goes on from NW_011494834.1 coordinate 592,857, forward strand.
CATCCTTGGTCTTGGTGCAGGTGAACCACAATGTCTCTCTCTTCATTTTTCAGGGCTGCCTTGGGGAACTTCCACAAGTCCCTGCTCTCCCAGTCCCACCACTCTCTCTGGACACTGCTTTAGATCTAGTCCCTGCTGTCCCCAGTCCCCATGACCATGACTTATCATGTTTCATGGCAACTCTTATTAAAAAAACTAATTTTGTTTTCTGTGCACACAGGGACCTGTGACTGAGGGTTTACTCCTTTGGAAGCAGGGGGATTTATTCTTTAGTAGGAATCATAATGGATGCTTTTGCCTTGTGGTTCTGGAGAACACTCTTAAGAGTCCCTCGGATAACAATAAGATTAAACCAGTCAATCCTAAAGGAAATCAACCCTGAATATTCATTGGAAGGACTGATGCTAAAGCTCCAATACTTTGGCCACCTGATGCGAAGAGCTGACTCACTGGGGAAAACCCTGATGCTGGGGAAGATTGAAGGCAGGAGAAGTGGGCAGCAGAGGCTGAGATGACTGGATGGTATCACCACCTCATTGGACATGAGTTTGAGCAAGCTCCAGGAGATAGTGAAGAACTGGAAAGCCTGGTGTGCTGCAGTTCACGGGGTTGCAAAGAGTCAGACACAACTTAAGTGACTGGACAAAGAGGAGGAAGACCCATAAAGGAACCATACAGGCACATACATTTCTTTGCAGGTAGTAAAAATCAAAAACCTTGGTTTTACAGATGTCAGTACTGGAGGTTGTGTTCACGCCCATCTAAGCTTAAAGACAGAACCCAAACACCATTTTCATTTTGAGATATAATTTTGGAGGAAAATAGTGCTGTTTCTTGTCAATGTTTTTGCGGTAACAATAAAGATGTCTGCACCAGGCACTCTGGGAACTGGTGAGATATTCCCTTGTCAGTGACTGGACAGAAATTGCTTCCCGTGACATGACCATTTAGTTGAAGCTGAAGGAAACTGGAAAGAATGATGAACCTGGATACAGACTAGTAATAATAATGGAAACTCCATATATCATATTTTTAATCCTCACATAATCCTTTAAAATAGGTACAACTATTACTCCTATTTTAACCAAAGCAAGAAGTAGTTAAGGCATTTGCCCACTGTTTAATAATTAATAGAGGAATATTCAAACACAGCTCTAATTCTAACATCTCTCTTCTCTACCACTGTTCTCCCCTGCTCCTGGGAATGTAAAGTCATATTAGTCCTAGTTTTGGAATCTAGTTGTGACTTCATTTTGGTTTTCCTCAGTTAATTTACTTATTTAAAGAGTATGGCAACGCTTGTCTCAGCGGGCCCTTGTGGAAATGAGAGGATAACAAATGTGGAAGTGGAAATATTTAGATTGTAGGATCTGTCACTTACAATAGGATGTGATAGATACATTGTTAAGTTTATAGTAATGCTCTGGGGTGACTCCCAAGAGATGTTTTTCATAGCTGAATTTAAAAGAGTATAGCTCTATCTTTGTGTCCTGATCTTTTTAGAAACTCAGTTTGACTTACAACATTATTTTGTGACCCAGTTGAGTATCAAATAAAACACCTTGACCTGGGCTTTGGCAACCTGGATTAATTGTTGGTTTGTCACTCTGATCCTTGAAGAGGAAACAACAAAGATTGGGCATCTGGCATGCTTAATACTGGCAGTCACATGGTCAAAACAAACTTGGAGCTTTAGTCAAGGTTTGTATTGGCAGAAAAAAAGCAAACCTGTGCTATTTAAAAGCATTTCAAGAAACTGGACTAACATTTCTTGAGTGCTGCAAAAACCACCGTGTATTGGAAATACAGGATGAACAAGGGAAATAAGAAGCAAAATAAGAGTTCTTGAAGAGAAATGATGAAACTTGAGGGCTGGTTCACGTGAAAATCATGTGACTGCTACTTTATAAGCACAAAAGGATTCTCCTCCCCCAAACTCTTACAGTACAGGTATTATTTTCCCTATTGGATCTATTTAGAAAATATTTTCTCTTTATTTTCTTTCTCTGCCCCCATTTAATTATTTAAATACTTTAAAGCAAATAATTCCAGGTTCCAATGTTTTGTTTGTTTGGTTTTTGTTTGTTTATTCTCTGGCTTTCTCTCACTGGGATGTGAACTGTGTCTTTCTACTCTGGCTGAGAGTTTGCTAGTGGAGCACCCTTCTCAGTCCAAGTACCACTCTTTTAAACCTGCCCTTCCTTTTTAGAAAGGAAGCCATTTTGAAAGGAGGCCCTGGGGTGCTATTAGCATAAGTAGTAGATTTCATTTATAGTAGATGCTACTAGATTTCATCAGTTTCTCAGAGTGTTTTACTTTAAGTGTCTTGTAATGGAAATAGAACTTCTTTCTAAGTCCAACAACTTGACTTCATTTCAAATTTCAGCCTTACCACTTACTAGTTTTGTGATTATAAGTGAGTTACAGAAGCACTCTGTATCTCAATGAAGTCCTTGACCTAACAGTAAAAATAACAGCATTGTAGACTATTTCATGTGGAGAAGGCAATGGCACCCCGCTCTAGTTCTCTTGCCTGGAAAATCCCATGGACGGAGGAGCCTGGTAGGCTGCAGTCCATGGGGTCGCGAAGAGTTGGACACGACTGAGCGACTTCACTTTCACTTTTCACTTTCATGCGTTGGAGAAAGAAATGGCAACCCAGTACAGTATTCTTGCCTAGAGAATCCCAAGGACAGAAGAGCCTAGTGGGCTGCTGTCTATAGGGTCGCACAGAGTCGGACACAACTGAAGCGACTTAGGAGCAACAGCAGAAGCAGACTATTTCATGTAATTCTTAAAACATACTGGAAGAAAGGCATGTAGATATGGGTTTGTTATACAAGAAGCCCTTGGTAAACTGTTTTCTGCCCTGTCCCCCAGGATTATTCATTTCCAATGTCAGAGAAATAGAAGGAAAAGAAAAATAGGAAGCTAGAGCTGCTATCACCTTAGGAATAGTCGTGTCAGTTTTAACTAGATTTAACCAACACATTCTCCCTCAGGTTATTACTCCAGCTATTGGAAGTATTCTTGGCAGCAATCTCATGCCGGAGGGAGCAGTTACTATTTAATTTTGTATTAGCAAAACTATTTAGGAACAGTATTTTTTAAATGATGGATCACTTTTTTCTTTTTGTCTAGGGCTTTAAGCTACAGATAAATAGGCAGAATTCTTTCCTTCAAGAAGATTTCAGTCTTGAGGTAGCAATTCTTCAACTTCAGGTTTCACACAGGCTATACAAGGCTATTTTTATTTTTTTTTTCTTTTTATGGATAAAATAATCAATAGGTAACATCTGAGCAAACCACCTTTCCTTCAGTTTTTCAGATGAAAATCTTTGCCTTCATACAATGCAAAATTCTGGAGCCTCACCAAAGGGCTTGTGCTACTATTGGAGAAGAGATCATGCTCTTTCCTGGGGGTGTCGTGGGGGAGGGGACGCTGTGGCAGAGGGAAATGCTGGTTTCTCCTGCTGTAGCCACCCCCCCCCCTTTAAATTATTTTTATTTAGCTGCACTGGATCTTAG
>NW_011494834.1:596484-596886 GCF_000754665.1 Bison bison bison
ACTGGATCTTAGTTGTGGTGTGTGGGATCTTCAAAGCAGCATATGGGATCTAGTTCCCTGACCAGGGATCTAAGTCAGACCCCCTGGGTTGAGAGTGAGGAGTCTTAGCCACTGGACCACCAGAGAAGTCCCTGCTGCAGCCCTCTCTGCTGCTCCCTCCACCTCATGCCAGAGAGGCTTCCCAGCTGACCTTCTGTCAAGGCAGTTCTGCAAACCTCTCTCTCCACTTTCCATTCCATAGCATAGTGGCACCCCCGCCCTTTCCAGAGCTGAGAACTAAATCACTTCAGATCAGATCAGTCACTCAGTCGTGTCCGACTCTTTGCGACTCCATGAATCGCAGCATGCCAGGCCTCCCTGTCCATCACCAAATCCCGGAGTTCACTCAGACTCACGTCTGTC
>NW_011494834.1:596986-605510 GCF_000754665.1 Bison bison bison
CTGATCTCCTTTAGAATGGACTGGTTGGATCTCCTTGCAGTCCAAGGGACTCTCAAGAGTCTTCTCCAACACAGTTCAAAAGCATCAATTCTTCGGCGCTCAGCCTTTTTCACAGTCCAACTCTCACATCCATACATGACCACAGGAAAAACCATAGCCTTGACTAGACGAACCTTTGTTGGCAAAGTAATGTCTCTGCTTTTGAATATGCTGTCTAGGTTGGTCATAACTTTCCTTCCAAGGAGTAAGCGTCTTTTAATTTCATGGCTGCAGTCACTATCTGCAGTGATTTTGGAGTCCAGAAAAATAAAGTCTGACACTGTTTCCACTGCTCGCACTAAAACTAGTACAGTGTTCTCACTTTAGGAAATTCAATCCTGTGGTAGCTAAGATAGAGACACTAGTAAACAAGGCATAGTCTGCATACAGGCAGCTTACATTCTGGTGAGAGGAGGCGAGTAAACGATTAGAGCCTGGGTTTACTTCCTTTAAGGCATTTCGATAATTAAAAGAGGGCAGAGGAAGAAATGAGAGAAAACATTTTCTATAATAGGGTAGTCATGGAAAATTATCTTTCAGTTTCAAAAAAGAAAGTCATGCAAAGATTTGGAGAAGGAGTAATTTACCAGGGGAACCAGTGGGTTCAAGGTCCTGAGGAAGGTAAGAGTGGTGCATTTAAAGGAAACTGAAGGGATTGTGGGCAGCCTGAAAGAAGCACATTGAGGGGAGAAAGAAGTGTGCCTTATATCTCTCTTCCTGTTCTTCATTGAGCAGAGATGAAGATAGTCTCACGTGAACCTCAAGATACTGATTCTTGTTGTGAGATTGGGTTTCAGAAGGGAAAGGATTACAACACCATCTGCCATACCAGTTTCCCCTTAACCTGCCAGAGGCAGGTGGGATGAGATAAGCTGCCTTGACCCCTCACTCAATTCCCTGAAGGAGCCTCTTCTCAAGACCTGGCCTGACCTCTTGAAGATGTTTTTCTATTCAGCCCTCAAGGGCTTTGACAAAGCTGATACTAAACCTAGGGACATTAGTATAACACTGGAATGTTTTAGTGTTGGAAAACTATTCACTAGTGTGGCTTAGAAGGAATACTGGGTATAAATATCTAATAATATAAGTACTTAATAATGTGAAAAAGCTGACTTAACTCTGCTTTCAAAAAACTAAGATTATGGCATCTGGTCCCATCACTTCATAACAAATAGATGGGGAATAAATGGAAACAGTGACAGATTATTTTCTTGGGCTCCAAAATCACTGCAGATGGTGATTGCACGTAGGAAATTAAAAGATGCTTGCTCCTTGGGAGAAAAGGTATAATCAACCTAGACAGTATATTAAAAAGCAGAGACATTACTTTGCCAACAAAGATCTGTAAAGTTAAAGCTATGACTTTTCCAGTAGTCATGTACTGATGTGAGAGTTTGACCATAAATAAGGTTGAGTACTAAGGAATTGATACTTTTGAATTGTGGTGCTGGAGAAGACTCTTGAGAGTCCCTTGGACTGCAAGGAGATCCAACCAGTCCATCCTAAAGGAAATCTACCCCGAATATTCATGGGAAAGACTGATGCTGAAGCTCCAATACTTTGGTCACCTGATGCAAAGAGCTGATTCATTGGAAAAGACCCTGATGCTGGGAAAGACTGAGGGCAGGAGGAGAAGAGGGTGACAGAGAATTAAATGGTTGGATGGCCTCTCCAAATCAATGGACATGAGTTTGAGCCAACTCTGGGAGATACTGAAGGACAGGAAGACTGGCATGCTGTACTTCATGGGGTTACAAAGAGTTGGACATGATTTAGTGACTAAACAACAACAGCAGTGTATTAGACTGAGGTGATTAAGGACATTTCTATAGAGCTGTGGCCCTCCTCTTCCTGATGTTGTTTCCTCATGTTCATGTTCCCCAAATTCCTCCATCTATTCTGTGATTGACTACCTTTTGCTACCAACCCAAATCTGCCATAGCTCAATAATTTTCAATAATCTACAATCACCCATTCTTACTGGCCACATCAGTCTTTCAGAACTCTTTTCCCAAAAGAAAAAGATAAGTTTAGCTTATACTTGATGTTGAGGTGGGAGTGGGCAGATGAATCATTAAAAAGAATCATGCTAAGCTGTAAATAACTAACTGAGATTCCACTTCATACCTCCCCAAAACATTTCCATTTTTGGAGAATAGTCTAATACCTCACAAAAATAATATTTCTCTGATGGTAAAATTCTAGAAAAGGTAACTTTGACTTTGTATGTATTAAACTTAGCTGAATGCAATCAAAGATTAAGAGCTGTTGATAACATTTCAGGAGCTCATCTAAGATTTGATTCTATTGTTTCACTTCATAATCACCAGATCTGAATGTAGATAAAACACTCTATTAGTAAAGATGAATTTAATGAAATAAAAGTAACTTTTAAGCTAAATGGCCAGCTCAATTCTAGAAAATAATCAAGCATATCTATATAATTAATGTAGACTTTATTTTGGAATGGTTTTTAAGCACTAGAAGATGTGGGCCCCACTGATTCACTCAGGATCTGTATGATCATGTTTGAGTAATTTATTTATTCTTTAGGTCTTTTTCCTTATTTAGTAAAATGATTGAGTTGAACTAGATGTATAATGTTAGTGATTACAAGAATGTCTGATTTATATTATTTAGGAGCCCATAAAATACTTACAGTTTTTTAACAATGTACCAGCTACGTCAGAGAGGCTTCTTTTGATAATTTTTCAATAGATGCACATTTTAATCATAGCATCTTTCCCATAGTCAGTTGAAAATGTGATGAATCTAAAATACACAATTGTTCTACTAAATAATGTCTGAACTTTATTACAACAAAGAAAATATTTTTTAAAATTAAAATATTAAAAATAAACTTGTAATATAATCAATATATTTTGACAAATATGCATATTTATTAATCTTAAATTTTTATATTTGATTTCTACTTAAAAGACAAAATACCAGAATCATTATTTGGTTTTACACAAAGTGATCCTTTATGCTACAGAGAAGAGTTAAATACATTCAGCTGAAGCTGGAGAGAGTTTATGCACTGCCATGCACACAGCTAAGCAGAGGCAGGGCTCCGAGGACAACACTAACATAATTTGAAGATTTTTATAGAGTTGGCTGAGGAGCCTGACCCAGGAGTTAGACTGAGTAAGGATTTTGACCAGATTAGATTTCTGATGACAATGAAAAAGAAGCCAGGGACCAAAGCTGAAAGAAACTCATTCCTTAAATCTGCCACTTTGACTTTTTCCTTTTAACAGTCCATCAAAACCCCCATTTCAAATTTTTCTGCTCTTGAAACTTTGTTTTGATCTGAAGCTCAATTGCATCTCTTCTTGAAAGATTTATCATCTAGCCTAATTCCTAATAGTGCTATTTATAATCATCTTTTCTTACTCCAAAGAGTATTCATATTCTATTTATTTCTATTATCTTCCCTAACACCCTTCCAAATTGTACAGTTTTGCCATTTTATCCTAATGAAAATTATTTTCTGTTTTCCCGGAAAATTCTCATGTTTCTATCCAGATTCTCTGAGTCTGAACTTATAAGCATGCAAGACATTAATTATTACAAGTTAACACCTTAGTTCTTGAAATTCAGGCTGTTAGTCTAAGGTAAGAGGCCAAAAATCAAGTCAAAAAAAGGTAATAATTCATGCATTTAAATTTTGTGCCAATTTTTTCTTGTGTTAAGTTATGTTACTTACTGAAATTTCTATTTTTTATATAACTAGTGGATTTCTGAAGCTCCCTGTAGAAACTTTACACTTAATAAACAGATGCTCCTATATTTAAACTATTTTACAATTTTGAAAGAAAAATAAAGCTCATGCTTCCCATCATATCTTATCTTTCAGACAGAATCTGTTTAGACAGAGCTCCAGACACCAGGTTTCAGTTCAGTTCAGTCATTCAGTCTTCTCTGACTCTTTGCGACCCCATGGACTGCAGCATGCCAGACCTCCCTGTCCATCACCAAATCCTGGAGCTTGCACAAAATCATGCCCATCAAGTCAGTGATGCCATCCAACCATCTTATCCTTGGTCACACCCTTTCCTGCCTTCAATCTTTCCCAGCAAAAGGGTCTTTCCCAATGAGTCAGTTATTCACATCAGGTGGACAAAGTACTGGAGTTTCAACTTCAACATCAGTCCTTCCGATGAATATTCAACACCAATTTCCTTTAGGATGGACTGGTTGGATCTCCTTGCAGTCCAAGGGACTCTCAAGAGTCTTTTCCAAAATCACAGTTCAAAAGGATCAATTCTTCAGCATTCAGCTTTCTTTACAGTCCAACTCTCACATCCATACATGACTACTGGAAAAACCATAACTTTTACTAGATGGACCTTTGTTGCCAAAGTAATGTCTCAGCTTTTTAATACACTATCTAGGTTGGTCATAGCTTTTCTTCCAAGGAGCAAGCATCTTTTAATTTCATGGATGCAGTCACCATCTGCAGTGATGTTGAAGCCCAAGAAAATAGTGTGTCACTTATCTGTTTGCCATGAAGTGATGGGACCAGATGCCATGATCTTTGTTTTTTGAATGTTGAGTTTTAAGCTAGCTTTTTCACTTTCCTTTTTCACTTTCATCAAGAGGCTCTTTAGTTCTTCTTTGCTTTCTGCCATAAGGGTGGTGTCATCTGCATATCTGAGGTTATTGATATTTCTCTCAGCAATCTTGATTCAAGCTTGTGTTTCATCCAGTCCAGTATTTCATATAATGTATTCTGCACATAAGTTAAATAAGCAGGGTGACAATATACAACCTTGACATACCCCTTTCTCAATTTGATACCAGTCTGGTGTTCAATGTCCGGTTCTAACTGTTGCTTCTTTACCTGCATCCAGATTTCTCAGGAATCAGGTAAGGTGGACTGGTATTCCCATCTCTTGAAAAATTTTCCACAGTTTGTTTTGATCTACACAGTCAAAGGCTTTGATGTAGTCAATAAAGCAGAAATAAATGTTTTTATGAAACTCTCTTGCTTTTTCTATGATCCAACGGATGTTGGCAATTTGATCTCCAGTTCCTCTGCCTTTTCTAAATCCAGCTTGAACAGCTAGAATTTCTCAGTTCACATACTGTTGAAGTTTAGCTTGGAGAATTTTGAGCATTTTTTTACTAGCATGAGATGAGTGCAATTGTGCAGTAGTTTGAGCATTCTTTGGCATTGCCTTTCTTTGGGATTGGAATTAAAACTGACCTTTTCCAGTCCTGTGACCACTGCTGAGTTTTCCAAGTTTGCTGACATACTGAGTACAGCACTTTCACAGCATCATCTTTCAGGATTTGAAATAGCTCAACTGGAATTCCATCACCTCCATTAGCTTTGTTTGTAGTGATGCTTCCTAAGGCTCACGTGACTTTGCATTCCAAGATGTCTGGCTCTAGGTGAGTGATCACACCATTGTGGTTATATGGGTCATGAAGATATTTTTTATAAGTTCTTCTGTGTATTCTTGCCACCTCTTCTTAATATCTTCTGCTTCTGTTAGGTCCATACTGTTTCTGTCCTTTATTGTATCTATCTTTGCATGAAATGTTCCCTTGGTATCTCTAATTTTCATGAGATCTCTAGTCTTTCCCATTCTATTGTTTTCCTCTATTTCTTTGCATTGATCACTGAGGAAGGCTTCCTTATCTCTCCTTGCTATTCTTTGGAACTCTGCATTCAAATGGGTATATCTTTCCTTTGCTCCTTTGCCTTTCGCTTCTCTTTTTTTCCCTCATCTATTTGTAAGGTCTCCTCAGACAACCATTTTGCCTTTTTGTCTGAAACAACTAAACCTACTAGAAGTCACCACAGACAAGCATGGCTCCTGTTTCTCCAATTTTATTTGATTTCATTTTTCTATAAAAGGTGATTTATTGCTATTTCAATGGAACATTTCATCCAGAAACTTCCTGGGTGTAGGATCTTTATTGTCCTGATAAGTTCATCTTTGCACAGTAGCAGAAAAGTCCTTGATTAGCTAGTAGTCTTTCAGTTATAAGTAGGGGAGACAATAATCAAAATGGCTTAAGAGACAGGGGAAATTATTGATCCATTTAACTGGGTTGTCTAGAGACAGATCTGGGATTAAGAGTCAGTTGGATCCAGGTGACCAATAGCTATCAACAGAACTTTCTCTGATGTAGTTTATTAGCTTTACTTCTTTTTTCTCTTGACCTCATTCTTTTCTTCTCTTACTTGACATGTTTTCCTTTACTCTTTTCAGTCCAGGAAGATGAGTGCTGGAGGCTCCAACATGACTCCTTCCTATAACTACAATCACCAAGCAAGACATATACTTTCTTATTGGCTCTCCCAGAGAAGTCCGGGTAAGAATCTAGTTGTCTGACCTTGTTACATGCCCAATCATTGTTGTGGGTCAGGTGTGAGTAGCAATTCTGACTGATGAGGCTGCATTTCAAACCCATGGTGATGTGACTGAGATACGAGGAAGGGGTGTCTTGCAATTGACCACCCCCAGGTCCACTTAGACTGCGAAAGGGGTCTCTCCAGAGGAACGGATGCCACGCCAATGAATGAGGTGATTTATTATACAGAGCTCCTCAGTTTCCCAAGTCTTTGCACTGGTTTATTTATTTATTTTTTTCCTCTAGAGGATATCTTCCTTACATATGATATATTTTTGTCCACTGTTATTGTCTACTTGGCGTTTACCAGTAATTTAATTAGGATTAAAGGACCTCTTTGGAGAAGGAAATGGCAACCCACTCCAGTGTTCTTGCCTGGAGAATCCCATGGACGGAGAAGCCTAGTAGGCTGCAGTCCATGGGGTTGCACAGAGTCGGACACGACTGAAGCGACTTAGCAGCAGCAAAGGACCTCTTAACCTTTCTCCAATAGGTAAGTTCAAATGGTGAACGTTCAGGGGATTCTTTGGGAATGTCTCTGTAAGGAAGTAATTGAATACAATAACATCATCTGAACTATTAGGATGATTAGTTGCCGATTTCCTAAGCATTTTCTCCAGGGCTGAAAAAGTATTTGGGGTAAAGCTTCAGCCTTTACACAGGTAGTGAGGGAGCCAAGCATTGCTGCTCCTGGAGAAACTCGTGGCAGGGGCCACGATTTTAAGAACATGCGCTTGTGCCTTGGAAACCTAGCGAGAGGACCAATAATATATTTATCCTATCCTATAATGTAAACGTGGTGTGGCTCCAGTCATATCTGTGTTATGGGTTAGATTTTTGGTATGTATTTTTAAAAATTGTTCAGTCACTCAGTCGTGTCTGATGCCTTGTGACCCCATGACCTGCAGCATTCCAGCCTTCCCTGTCCTTCACCGTCTCCTGGAGTTTGCTCAAACTCATGTCCATTGAGTTGGTGATGCCATCCAACCATCTTATTTTCTGTTGCCCCCTTTTAAAATTATTTTCCAAATAATTTAATTAATTTATTTGTTTTTGGCTCTCCTGGGTCTTCCTTGCTGCTTGGGCTCTTCTCTAGTCATGGCGATTGGGGGCTCCTCTCCAGTTGCGGTGTGTGTGCTTCTCACTGTGTGGCTCCTTTTGGTATGCAGCACAGGCTCTAGGGTGCACAGGCTTCAGTAGCTGACGTGCATGGGCTCAGTAGTTTTGCTTCCTAGGCTTTAGAGCACAGGTCAATAGTCATGGGCTGCAGGCTTAGTTGCTTTGCAGCATTTGAGATATTTCTGGACCAAGGATCAAACCCATGTCTTCCATGTTGGCAGGTGGATTCTTTCCTACCAAGCCACCAAGGAGGCCCCCTTGGTATATGTTGATGGCATGACTAGATATGTCCAGTACTGCCCTGCCAGTCACCCCCAGTGATGGTTGTGATGGGTTGTTTTGTGTATCAATTTGACTGGGGCAAAAGGTGCCCAGATTAAACATTATTTCTCAGTGTGCATGAGGGTATTTTTGGATGAACATTTAAACCAGGGGATTCAGTAAAACAGGTTGCCCTCCCCGTTGTGGGTGGACATCAGCAAATCCATGGAGCGCCATTTCACTGTGGCTTCTCCTTTGTCCTTGAATGTGGGGTACCTTTTTTTTGGTGGGTTCCAGTGCCTTCCTGTCAATGGCTGTTCAACAGTTGTGATTTGATGCTCTGGCAGGAGAAGGTGAGCGCATGTCTTTTTGCTCTGCCATCCTAATCTCCAATATCTCTCTACAATTTAAAATACTCAATAAAGGGATATGCCTACCAATGCTGATGCTATTGTTTTCTTATCATTATCATTACCATCGTTGGGCTTCCCTGGTGGATCAGAAGTAAAGAATCTACCTGCAATGCAGGAGCCACAGGAGATGCGAGTTTGATCCCTGGGTAGGGAATATCCCTTGGAGAAGGGCATGGCAAGCCACTCCATTATTCTTACCTGGAGAATCCCATGGGCAGAGGAGCCTGGTGGGCTAGAGTCCATAGGGTTGCCAAGAGTCAGACATAACTGAAGCAACTTAGCATGTACCATCATTACTCTTATTATCATTTAATATAATAAGT
>NW_011494834.1:605610-611412 GCF_000754665.1 Bison bison bison
ATATAATAAGTGCTTTGTAATACCTCATTTAATAGTCACAGTAGACTCTTAGAGGTAGGTAATATTTTCTTTATGCTACATTTAAGGAAAATGAGAGGTTAAATAACTCTTAAGAGGTCATACATTTAGAAAGCAATAAAGTTAAATTGTATCAGTGCTCCTCTAGACCTTGTGTTTTTGCACTATGTCATATGATTTCCCTGGAAGCTGGTGTTCCAAGGATACACAGTGAGGTAAAGCCATATTGCCTCCAGGGACCTAGGATTAAATGGATTTAACAGTTTCCCCTACGTGTCCTTAATGCCCCATTATAGTTCTGGAACTTCTCCCATCTAACTGGAATCAATTTTCCACTCTTAGTAAGTTTAAATCACATTTAAGGCAGACTTCTTGGGCCTGTTTTCATTTAGTTCAGACTGTTCAAGCTCAAGATAAAATTAAATCTGCTTTCAACAAGTTGAGTATTTGCTCCATGAGTACTCTGATTTTTTTATCCATAGTGTATGCATTTTTTTGTTGCAAGAAGTTCCATTGAATTGGTAAAGCAAAAAGGAAATGTTCTATCTCACATAACAATAAACCTAGAAGTAGTGTGGATTCCAGGGTTGATCACTTTATCCTCCCTAGTCTTCAACTACACACAATAAGTGTTACCTTGTTATTAGCAAAGTGGCTGTAGCATTTGCAGGAGTTACCTCAAGAAATAACGTGATCTTGTGGAAGAAGAGACACGATCTCTCTGTATTGATCTCTCTTAGGAGCAGTAGAACTTGTGAAATGAAGCTGAAACTCTCATGATAGTCTGGGTGCAATGATGTTGGACATTGTCCCTTTCAACTTGTAGACTGGTTCTACCCAGGGAGATTCACAGCAAACCATAGCTCTCACATATATAATTGTGTATTAAGGCTTTTAGCTGGTATTACTGGAGTTCTGGTTCTACAGATGTGGAAACTGAGACTCAGAGAGGGTAAGGGTCTGCCCATAATGAAATTTCTAGCACATTGAATGGGGTGTGAAGTCAACGGGCATGGATCAGCAGCTAATGATAGAGTTGTTCCTTTTAATTTCAGACATGACTCATGAATACAAATTTTGTCCTTGACTCCATGGCCAGAATGAACTGCTGAATATGTATGTGTGTGTGTGTGTGTGTGTAGATTTTCCTACCCTTTATTGGCTAGCCTATTTCTAAAGTAGTGGTTCTCAACCCTGGCTGCTCATTAAAATGAAAGCAAACCAAAATAAAACAAATAAAACCACTGAGAAGGTTTCAAAAATACTGGTGCCCCTGCCCTATCCTATCTCATGAAAATTAAATAAAAGTCTTTGGAAATGGGATATAGACTCAAAACAAACACACAAACAAACAAAAAAACTCCCCCAGGTGATTAATGTGCATCCAAGTTGGGAATTATAGCCCTAAAAGTAAAATCTAAGCTTCTATCTTGAGACATAAGACTCATCATGACTTGACCTCTCTTTCTTACATCATCAATGAATTTTCAGACTCTCTAGCCATGAAATTAAAAGACACTTACTCCCTGGAAGGAAAGTTATGACCAACCTAGATAGCATATTCAAAAGCAGAGACATTACTTTGCCAACAAAGGTCCATCTAGTCAAGGCTATGATTTTTCCTGTGGTCATGTATGGATGTGAGAGTTGGACTGTGAAGAAGGCTGAGCACTGAAGAACTGATGCTTTTTTTTTTTAAACTTTACATAATTGTATTAGTTTTGCCAAATATCAAAATGAATCCGCCACAGGTATACATGGTGTTGGAGAAGACTCTTGAGCGTCCCTTGGACTGCAAGGAGATCCAACCAGTCCATTCTGAAGGAGATCAGTCCTGGATGTACTTTGGAAGGAATGATGCTAAAGCTGAAACTCCAGTATTTTGGCCATCTCATGCAAAGAGTTGACTCATTGGAAAAGACTCTGATGCTGGGAGGGATTGGGGGCAGGAGGAGAAGGGGACGACAGAGGATGAGATGGCTGGATGGCATCACCAACTTGATGGATGTGAGTTTGAGTGAACTCCAGGAGTTGGTGATGGACAGGGAGGCCTGGCATGCTGCAATTCATGGGGTAGCAAAGAGCTGGACATGACTGAGTGACTGAACTGAACCTAGTTCCCTTGGGGCTTTATACTCCAACCTGTTTCTGAACAACTAATCGTTCCATGCTATCTCACAACCCTGAACCTCTGCACATAACTATCTTTTTTCCTGAAATGCTTGTTCAACCGCTACCTATCCCTCACCATAAAATTTGATGAACTCCAGTTCAGCCTAATAACATCATCTGGAACATCTTCCTGGACCCCTGCCTCATTAAGTAAATGTAATCACTCTTTCGGCTGTGTTTCCTCATTTTTCATTTACAAATCTGAATGCAATATCAAAATCACATATCAAGTGAAGTGAAATTAGGTGTCATGTCTCCTCTTATGGTCCATGAGTCTTTTAAGAACAAAGACTGGATTTTCTTATTTTTAGGTGCTTAGCATGATGCCTAGCACTTGGAAAACACTTTAAATGTTAGTTGAATTAATTTCTTTTACTGTTTTTCTCAATTTCAAGAAAATGTTTCCTTTTAATTATTATTTTATTTGAAAAAGACATCCTCCCTTGTAGGCATTCCTCTTATGAAAAATAGAGCAGAAGCTTTTTTTTTTTTTAATTTTATAATCTACCTGCACACAGTCCAAATGTTTTTCTTACCATTTATGTGCAATCCAACAAGAGACTGTTGTGCTAACTTACTCTCTGATAGCTCCACTATAACAATGGAAAAACAGTCACTCTTTCCTTTGGAAGAAAATCATTCTATTGCCATTATAGCCATTTGAATAAAGTCCACTGTGTTCTTGTCTATCACATCCCAAGTTTAGGCTAGAAAATCTGACAGCCATTTTGTATTTAATCAGTGTAAGAAGAAAACAGAGCTGTCTGAGTACTGTGGAATGTTTTCTGTAATAAATCATTGAAAGTAACAATCTGATCTGGGGCTAGTCTGAAAAGACAAGTGAATATTGCCACAGATACATTACATTCAGAGTGTATTAAGCAAAATTTTCTTATTCTTCCAGTCTAGCTTTCACAAGATACTACCAAACAGAGTAGAATCAGTATATCAAACTGAAAAATCTTGAAAAACTGTGAATCTAGATGGAATAAAAATCATTTAAAAAGATAGAAGGATTAATAACATGGAATGTATTCCTGTGAAACATAGATTTAATTATTTAGAAAGTAGGGCTGAAGACGTTTTTATTGATCTTGGCAATAATTATTTGACTATGACAACAAAAGCTCAAGCATAAAGGCAAAGACAACAAAAGCAAAAATAAGCAAGTAGGATTACATCAAAATTAAAGGCTCTGTGTAGCAAAAGAAACAATTAACAAAATGAACATGCAATCTACAGGATGGGAGAAAATATTTGCAAACCATACATCTAATAAGGGATAATATCTAAAATATATAAGGAGCTCATACAACTAAGGAGCCAAAAAAATCTAATTTAAAATGGGCAAAAGATGTGAATAGATATTTTTCCAAAGAAGAAAGGCAAATGGCCACAGTTACATCAAAAGGTGCCCAAGAGCACAAATCATCAGGGAAATGAAAATTAAAACCACAATAAGATATACCCTTTATCTGTTAGGATCACTATTCTCAAAAATACAGGAGATTAAAAAGTGTTGGCAAGGAGTGGAGAAAAGTACATTGTTGGTACTGGGAGGTAAGTCACTTCAGTCATGTCCAACTCTGCGACCCTATGGACTGCAGCCCACCAGGCCCCTCTTTTTGTGGGATTCTCCAGGCAAGAACACTGGAGTAGGTTGCCATGCCCTCCTCTAGGGCATCTTCCTGACCCAGGAATTGAATCCATGTCTCTTAAGTCTCCTGCATTGGTAGGCAGGTTCTTTACCACTAGCACCACCTGGAATCCCACACTGTTGGTGGGAATGTAAGGCGGTGCAGCCACTATGGAAAAGAATATGGAGATTCATCAAAAATTAAAGATTGGTCTTCCCTGGAGGTACAGTGAATAAGAAACTACCTGCCAATGCCAGGCACACAGGTTCGATCCCTGGTCTAGGAAGATTATATGTAGAGCAGAGCAACCAAGCCTGTGCATCACAACTACTGAGCCCACACTCTAGGAACCAGGAGCCACAACTACTGAGCCTACTCACTGCAACTGGAGAAAGCCATGTGCAGCAATAAAGGCCCAATGCAACCAAAATAAATAAAGTTATTTTTTTTAATGAAAGATCAAACTACCATGTGATCAAGCAATGCCATTTCTGGGTATACCTCTGAAGGAAAATAAATCAGTATCTTCAAAAAATATACTTAATCTCACATTCATGGCTATTAATTGTGAACAGAAACAGAAACACTGTGTCTGTCAATAGCTGAAGACAAAGAAGGTGTGATTATATACTGTGATTAAAGTGTGATTGTGTTACACACACATACACACACCAACATATTTTATTCGACCATTAAAAAAAGGAAATCCTGCATTTGTGACAACATGAATGAACTTTGAGAACATTACACTAAGTGAAATAAGCCAGAAACAAAATTCAAATTCTTTCTAATTTTGTTCATATATGGTATCTAAAAAAGTCAAATGCATAGAAAGAGAATGAATTAACATAAAGTGATTACTAGGGGCTATCAGTTCAGTTCAGTTGCTCAGTCGTGTCTGACTCTTTGCGACCCCATGAATCACAGCATGCCAGGCCTCCCTGTCCATCACCAACTCCCGGAGTTTACCCAAACTCATGTCCATCAAGTTGGTGATGCAATTCAGCCATCTCATCCTCTGTCATCCCCTTTTCCTCCTGCCCCCAATCCCCCCCAGCATCAGGGTCTTTTCCAATGAGTCAACTCTTCACATGAGGTGGCCAAAGTATTGGAGTTTCAGCTTCAGCATCAGTCCTTTCAATGAACATCCAGGACTGGTCTCCTTTAGGATGGACTGGTTGGATCTCCTTGCAGTCCAAGGGACTCTCAAGAGTCTTCTCCAACACCACAGTTCAAAAGCATCAATTCTTCAACACTCAGCTTTCTTTATAGTCCAGCTCTCACATCCGTACATGACCACTGGAAAAACTATAGCCTTGATTAGACGAACCTTTGTGGACAAAGTAATGTCTCTGCTTGTTAATATGCTGTCTAGGTTGGTCATAACTTTCCTTCCAAGGAGTAAGCGTCATTTAATTTCATGGCTGCAGACACCATTTGCAATGATTTTGGAGCCCAGAAAAAATAAAGTCAGCCACTGTTTCTACTATTTCCCCATCTATTTACCATGAAGTATTGGGACCGGATGCCATGATCTTCGTTTTCTGAATGTTGAGCTTTAAGCCATCTTTTTCACTCTCCTCTTTCACTTTCATCAAGAGGCTCTTGAGTTCCTCTTCACTTTCTGCCATAAGGGTGGTGTCATCTGCATATCTGAGGTTATTGATATTTCTCCCGGCAATCTTGATTCCCGCTTGTATTTCTTCCAGTCCAGCGTTTCTCATGATGTACTTTGCATAGAAGTTAAATAAACAGGGTGACAATGTACAGCCTTGATGAACTCCTTTTCCTATTTGGAACCAGTCTGTTGTTCCATGTCCAGTTCTAACTGTTGCTTCCTGACCTGCATACAAATTTCTCAAGAGGCAGATCAGGTGGTCTGGTATTCCCATCTCTTTCAGAATGTTCCACAGTTTATTGTGATCCACACAGTCAAAGACTTTGGCATAGTCAATAAAGCAGAAATAGATGTTTT
>NW_011494834.1:611512-615517 GCF_000754665.1 Bison bison bison
TGATGTACTCCTTTCTGAATTTGGAACCAGTCTGTTTTTCCATGTCCGGTTCTAACTGTTGCTTCTTGACCTGCATACAGATTTCTCAGGAGGCAGGTCAGGTGGTCTGATATTCTCAACTCTTGAAGAATTTTCCACAGTTTGTTGTGATCCACGCAGTCCAAAGCTTTGTTATAGTCAATAAAGCAGAAGTAGATGTTTTTCTGGAAAAAATATGGCTTCCCAGGTGGTGCTAGTGGTAAAGAACTGACTTGCCTATGCAGGAGATGCAAGAAAAGTAGGTTCAGTCCCCGGGTGAGGAAGATCCCATGGAGGAGGCCATGGCAGCTCGCTCCAGTAATCTTGCCTGGGGAATCCCATGGACAGAGGAGCCTGGCGGGCTACAGTCCATGGGGTCACAAAGAGTCTGATACGACTGAGTGACTTCATTTTCACTTTCAGTTCTTCATATCAGGTGGCCAAAGTATTGGAGTTTCAGCTTCAGTATTGGAGTTCCTTCTTCTAGGATAATAATCAACTAAATAGCTGGATGCAGCCAGGTTAACATAGAAAATTAATCATCACAAATAATATTGGTGAAATGTAGAAATTAATTAATTAGTTAATTAAATGTAATCACATTCACTCAGAGGATATAGTTCAAAGCATATAGTGGAAGAGAGTGATATTGAGGTTGTTCCAAAA
The DNA here is from genome assembly GCF_000754665.1 of Bison bison bison. Taxonomy (NCBI): domain Eukaryota; kingdom Metazoa; phylum Chordata; class Mammalia; order Artiodactyla; family Bovidae; genus Bison; species Bison bison. The sequence continues at coordinate 612,197 of NW_011494834.1, forward strand.
TCTGCTTTCTTCCTCACATGAGCACCAAGAGGTGCAATGAGCTGACAGACACCCTAGAAAAATAGTTAGGATTATTACCTTGGCCGCTATGTTCTAATTAGGTGGACCAGCTGGCTCCTCGCCCTTCCTGACTTGAGCTGAGCAATGAGGAGCAGCAATATTGCTCATGGGTTACAGCTCTGCAGGGACACAGAGTGGGAAGGGCAGCACGGAGTGTTTGGAGAGGTAGGGATCACAAACTCCTAGGAGTCAAGCTGAGGTACATCACACTTAGTAGCCCATCTTTACTTTACCATGATCACATAACCAGCATCTAGCAAAAGAAAAACAGGAATTCTTAAATTCAGAGATAAAATGACAATCAAAATCACCAGCCATTTGAACAAGATATGTAAGGAACTGTAAAGAGGGCAATTTGACTAAAGAACAGAATGTCAAGGGATAATGTGACACGATATGACAATGGAGCATTAAGAAAGATCATGCAGGCCTTTGTAAGCCAAAAAAAAAAAAAAAAAAAAAAAACTTTTTAACTTCATCCTAAGGGAAACTGAAGTTGTTAAAGGATTTTCAGCTTTAATGTAACATGATGAATTAGAAAACAAAACAGATTATATGGCCACCAGTGCTACTAGATTGGAGAAACTTGCCATTTTCAGTTATGATAGACTTGGTAACCAAACCAAACTTTCCAGTGGTTACTAGTGAGGAAAGGGAAAGGGAGGGAGATAATATAGGGAGGAAGGATTAAGAGATACAAACTATTAAGTATAAAATAAGTTACAATGATTTATTGTACAACACAGGGAATAAAGCCAATATTTTATAATAACTATAGGAGTATAACCTTTAAAAATTGTGAATCACTGTTTTATATACCTATAACTTATATTGCATGGCAACTACACTTGAGTTTTATTTAAGTTCTAGATAGAATATAGAGTCATCAAATAAACTGGAAAAATGTATGCAACACTGAGGTTAAATTCACATGAAGTCAGGAATCCAGATAGATAAAGAAACATAGAAACAAACTTTTGGTCTGAGTTCAACTGAAACTACAGAATTCAACTTTATTCATCATTCTTCTTGAGCACAGGCAAAATAAGACAGGGCAAGACTAACCAAAATAAAGAAGATAATAGGAGACTCAAATCGTTTAAAGCTGGTGCTCCAGTAGGGACATTCTCAGTATTAGGGTAAATTCAAAATAAACTCATCTCCTCCTGATCCCTCTCTTGTTAAGGATAACTACCTGTTTCAACCATGACACTGAGTAAAGGGGGGAAAGATCCTTGTGAAGTGTGACATAAACTGACTCTTTCAGGTATTTGTACCTCAAATTACCATGCCTGGGTAAAGCAAAATACTTCAGTGGTGATTTTACTTAAAATGATTCTACAGAAGTGGTGCCTCTATCTGCCAGAGAAATAAAACAAAACTGCATTGAAGTAAACTGTCTTTATCCTACATATCAAAGAATTCCCCAAAAGATACAATTAAAATGCACAGTTCAGAGAAAAATTTGATAAAAATAAATTACTAGACTCTAAATAAAACAAGCAATCTTGAGTGAAAACCAACTATTATAACAAACAGTTGAAACAGATTAGCAGAGAATATAGACAAGTTTTGCTTACTTAAGTGTCAATGCAGGGAACAGGAAACTAGAATGACTTAGAAAAACAATGAGCACCCCAGGCTGGAAGGTGTCTGATAAGCCACTGGAGCAGAGTGGAGGGCAATTACTAACATCTCCAGAAAGAATTAGAGCTGCTGGGCCAAAAAGGAAATGAAGCTCAATTGTGGATATGTCTGGTGGTGAAAATAAAGTCTGATGCTGTAAAGAACACTTATGCACAGGAATATGGAATATTAGGTCCATGAGTCATGGTAAATTGGATGTGGTCAAGCAGAAGATGGCAAGATTGGACATCAACTTCTTAGGAATCAATGAACTAAAATTGACAGAAACAGGAGAAATTAATTCAGATGACCATCATATGTACTTCAGTAGGCAAGAATCCCTTAGATGAAATGGAGTAGCCCTCATAGTCAACAAAAGAGTCCAAAATGTAGTACTTGGGAGCAATCTCAAAAATGATATAATGATCTCAGTTCGTTTCCAGGGCAAACCATTCAATATCACAGTAATCCAAATATATGCAACCACTTATGCCAAAGAAGCTGAGGTTGATCAGTTTTATAAAAACCTGCAAGACCCTCTACAACTAACACTGAAAAAGATATCCTTTTCATCACAGAGGACTGGACTTGAAAGGTATGAAGTCAAGAGTAACCCAGAATAACAGGCAAGTTTGCCCTTGGAGTACAAAATGAAGCAGAGCAAAGTTTAACAGAGTTTTGTCAAAATAACATGCTGGTCATAGGAAACACCTTTTTCCATCAACCCAAGAGATAACTACACATGGACATCATGAGATGAACAATACCAAAATCAGATTGATTATATTCTTTGCAGCTGAAAATGCAGAAGCTCCATCAAATCAGATCAGATCAGCCGCTCAGTCGTGTCTGACTCTTTGCGACCCCATGAATCGCAGCACGCCAGGCCTCCCTGTCCATCACCAACTCCCAGAGTTCACTCAGACTCATGTCCATCGAGTCAGTGATGCCATCCAGCCATCTCATCCTCTGTCGTCCCCTTCTCCTCCTCCCCCCAATCCCTCCCAGCATCAGAGTCTTTTCCAATGAGTCAACTCTTCGCATGAGGTAGCCAAAGTACTGGAGTTTCAGCTTTAGCATCATTCCTTCCAAAGAAATCCCAGGGCTGATCTCCTTCAGAATGGACTGGTTGGATCTCCTTGCAGTCCAAGGGACTCTCAAGAGTCTTCTCCAACACCACAGTTCAAAAGCATCAATTCTTCGGCACTCAGCCTTCTTCACAGTCCAACTCTCACATCCATAATGACCACAGGAAAAACCATAGCCTTGACTAGATGGACCTTTGTTGGCAAAGTAATGTCTCTGCTTTTGAATATGCTATCTAGGTTGGGTCATAACTTTCCTTCCAAGGAGTAAGAGTCTTTTAATTTCATGGCTGCAGTCACCATCTGTAGTGATTTTGGAGCCCAGAAAAATAAAGTCTGACACTGTTTCCACTGTTTCCCCATCTATTTCCCATGAAGTGGTGGGACCGGATGCCATGATCTTCGTTTTCTGAATGTTGAGCTTTAAGCCAACTTTTGCACTCTCCACTTTCATTTTCATCAAGAGGCTTTTGAGTTCCTCTTCACTTTCTGCCATAAGGGTGGTGTCATCTGCATATCTGAGGTTATTGATATTTCTCCCGGCAATCTT
>NW_011494834.1:615848-625421 GCF_000754665.1 Bison bison bison
TTTCCAGTCCTGTGGCCACTGCTGAGTTTTCCATATTTGCTGGCATATTGAGTGCAGCACTTTCACAGCATCATCCATACAGTCAGCAAAAACAAGACCTGGAGCCACAGTGGCTTAGATCATGAACTCTTTTTTTTGTTTGTTTGTTTGTTTTTTAATATAAACTTATTTATTTTAATTGGAGGCTAATTACTTTACAGTATTGTAGTGGCTTTGCCATACATTGACATGAATTAGCCACGAGTGTACATGTGTTCCCCATCCTGAATGCCCCTCCCCACCTCCCTCCCCATCCCATCCCTCAGGGTCATCCCAGTGCACCAGCCCCGAGCACTCTGTCTCATGCATGGAACCTGGACTGGTGATTTGTTTCATATGATAATATACATGTTTCAATGCCATTCTCCCAGATCATGAACTCTTTATTGAAAAATTCAGGCTTAAATTTTGAAGAAAGTGGGGAAAACCACTAGGCCATTGAGATATGACCTAAATCAAACCCCTTATGATTATACAGTGGAGGTGATGAATACATTCAAGGGATTAGATCTAATAGATCGATCTAATTAGATAGATCTAATAGATCTAATGGAAGTTTTTAACATTGTACAGGAGACTGTGACCGAAACCACCCCCAAGAAAAAAGAATGCAACAAGGCAAAGTGGTTGTCTGAGGAGGCTTTACAAATAGCTGAGGAAAGAAGAGAAGCGAAAGGCAAAGGAGAAAGGGAAAGACATACCCAACTGAATGCAGAGTTCCAGAGATGAGCAATGAGATATAAGAAGGCTTTTTTAAACAAACAGTGCAGAGAAATAGAGGAACACAATAGAATGGGAAAGATCAGAGATCTCCTCAAGAAAATTGGAGATATCAAGGGAATATTTCATGCAACGATGGGCACAATAAAGGATAGAAAAGGTAGGATTATAACAGAAGCTGAAGAGATTAAGAGCAAGTGGCAAGAAGACAAAGAACTATACAAGAAAAGAAAAAGTATTAATGACCCAGATAACCATGATGGTATGGTCACTCACCTAGACTCAGACATCCTGGGGTGTGAGGTCAAGTGGGCCTGAGGAAACATTCATATGAACAAATATAGTGGAGATGAAGGAATTCCAGCTGAGCTATTTCAAATCCTAAAAGTTAATGCTGTTAAAGTGCTGCACTCAATATGTCAGCAAATTTGGAAAACTCAGCAGTGGCCACAAGACTAGAAAAGGTCAGTCTTTTTTATTCTAATCCCAAAGAAACACAGTGCCAAAGAATGTTAATATTACTGTACAGTTGCACTCATTTCATATGTCAGTAAGATTATGCTCAAAATTCTTCAAGTTAGGCTTCAACTGTACATAAACTGAGAAATTCCAGATGTACAATTTGGATTTAGAAAAGACAGTGGAACCAGAAACTAAATTGCCAGCACTATTTGGATCATGGAGAACAGAAGTGAATTCCAGAAAAATACCTACTTCTGCTTCATTGAGTACACTAAAGCCTCTGACTGTGTGGATCACAACAAACTGGGAAAAATTCTTAAAGACATGGGAGCATCAGATCACCTTACATGTTTCTGGAGAAATCTATATGCAGGTCAAAAAGCCAAGAGTTAGAACCGGATATGGAAACATGGACTGCTTTAAATTGGGAAAGAAGACAAGGCTATATATTGTCACCCTGCTTATTTAACTTATATGGTGAAATGCCATGGTGGATGTAGCACAAGCTGGAATCAAGATTGCTGGAAGAACTATCAATAACCTCAGATATGCAGATGATACCACTATAATGGCAGAAAGGAAAGAGAAACTAAAGAGCCTCTTGATGTGGGTGAAAGAGGAGAATGAAAAACCTGGCTTGAAACAACATTTAAAAAACTGAAATCATGGCATCTGGTCCATCACTTCATGGCATATAGAAGGGGGGAAAGTGGAAAGTGCAGACTTTATTTTTCTTTGGCTCCAAAATCACTGCAGATGGTGACTGCAACCATGAAATTAAAAGATGCTTGCTCCTTGGAAGAAAAGGTATGACAAGCCTAGACAACATGTAAAAAGCAGAGACAATACTTTGCCAACAAAGGTTCATTTAGTCAAAGCTATGATTTTTCCAGTAGTCACGTATGGATGTGAGAGTTGGACCATATAGAAGGCTGAGCACCAAAGAACTGAAGCTTTCAAATTGTGGTGCTGGAGAAGACTCTTGAGAGTCCCTTGGACTGCAAGGAGATCAATTCAATCAATCCTGAAAGAAATCACTCTGAATATTCTGGAAGGACTGATACTGAAGCAGAAGCTCCAGTACTTTTGCCACTTGCTGCAAAGAGCTGACTCATTGGAAAAGACCCTGATGCTGGGAAAGATTGAGCGCAGGAGGAAAAGGGGGTGACTGAGCATGAGATGGCTGGTTGGCATCACTGACTCAATGGACATGGCTTTGAGCCAACTCCAAGAGATTGCAGAGGGCAGAGGAGCCTGGCTTGCTACAGTTTATGGAGTTGCAGAGTTGGCAACTGAACAACAATCAGGTATAAATTTGGAAAAAAATATAAACCTCATATTTAACATAATTAATAGATCACTGAAACAGAAAAATATTTAAAAGTTCATAAAATGGAAAATACAGCAGAAAAATAAATCTGCACTGTAGCAAAAGAGCCTAACAGATGGAAAATCTGAGAGATTAACATACAGAGGGAATTGAATTAGAAAGGCTAATATGTATTGTCCAGATCCCCAGAAAAAGAATAGGGTAGAGGCAATAAGAGTTGCTGAGAATTTTCCAAATCTAATAAAAGACATCAATTCACAAATTCAAGAAATTTAATAATTTCCTAATAGGATAAAAATAAGTCTGCATTTAGGCACTTGTAATGAAAATACTGAACATCAAACCTAAAGATATATTCAAAAAGCATGCAAGAATATATTTTAAAGAATGATAATAGATTGAGAATTGACTTATCGGTAGCATCACAATGGAAGGGAAGATATAGTGAAATAAAATCTTTGATATCTTAGAGAAAATAACAATCTGAAGTATTTTACTGGATGCTTCTGGTGATTGCATATCAGCTTGTGGTAAATCAAGACTTCTAACAAAGACAATTAGAAATACAGAATAAAGTAAAACAAAAATCTGTTATAAGTTACCTAAGACCTACCCAGGCAGCAAGGAATTCACTGATCAAGAACAGAGAAGTTATCTTGACATCCACTGTCATTTTTCTTACTGAGTGCATTTATTGTCTTCAGATGATAAGAGACTAAGAAGCTGAACAGAGCTCTCAGTGGTCTTATAGGGCTGTGGGAAGATAGAACTCGGAGCCAGAAGCGATGTGGGCCCTGAGAAACACCCTAAACTGTCCTTTGGAATTCCCAAAGGTCTGCATACTAAGAATAGGCATAAATTAGAATTAAAATACAAGCCCTGAAGCATAGCTTGGAAAGAGCTTTAATTTTTAATTAAATTGAAACAATATATTTCAACATTAACTGCTTGACAGAAGAAAGTAAAAAGAAAGAAGTAGGTATAATGGTCATCTGACTAAAATTCGCCCATTCCGTCCATTTTGGTTTGCTGATTCCTAAAATGTCAATGTTCACTCTTGCCATCTCCTGCTTGACCACTTCTAATTTGTCTTGATTCATGGACCTAACATTCCAGGTTCCTATACAATATTGCTCTTTACACCATCAGACTTTACTTCCATTATCAGTCACATCCACCACTGGGCATTGTTTTTGCTTTGGCTCTGTCTCTTCATTCTTTCTGGAGTTATTTATCCACTCTTCTTCAGTAGCATATTGGGTACCTACCGATCTGGGGAGTTCGTCTTTCAATGTCCTATCTTTTTGCCTTTTCATACTGTTCATGGGGTTCTCAAGGCAAGAATTCTGAAGTGGTTTGCCATTCCCTTCTCCAGTAGACCACATTTTGTCAGAACTCTCCACCATGACCCTTCCATCTTGGGTGGCCCTGCACGGCATGGCTCATAGTTTCATTGAGTTAGACGAGGTTAACTCAGTGGTCCATGTGACCATTTTGATTAGCTTTCTGTGATTGTGGTATTCATCTTGTGTCCTCTGACAGATAAGGATAAGAGGCTTATGGAAGCTTCCTGATGGGAGAGACTGACTGTGGGGGAAGCTGGGTAAACTGGGTCTTGTTCTGATGGGCAGGGCTGTGCTCAATAAATCTTTAGTCCAATTTTCTGTTGGTGGGTGTGGCTGTGTTCCCTCCCTGTTGTTTGACCTGAGACCAAACTATGGTGGAGGTAATGAAGATAACGGTGACCTCCTTCAGAAAGTCCCATGGAGGCATTGCTGCACTCAGTGTCCTGAGCCTGGAGCAGGCCACCACTGACCCACGACTCCCCTGGGGACTCCTGGACACTCACAGGCAAGTCTGGCTCAGTCTCTTGTGGGGTCACTGCTCTTTTCTCCTGGGTTCTGGTGTGCACAAGGTTTTGTTTGTGCCCTCCAAGAGTCTGTTTCCCCAGTCCTGTGGAAGTTCTGTAATCAAATCCCCCTGGCTTCCAAAGTCAAATTCTCTTGGGGTTCTCAGTCCCTTTGCCAGATCCCCAGTTTGGGAAATCTGTTGTGGGTCCTAGAACTTTCTTAATAGTGCAAAAATTTCTTTGGTATAATTGTTCTGCAGTTTGTGGGTCATTTGCTTGGCGGCTGTATGGTGGGTTAATGATGACCTCCTCCAAGAGGGTTTATGCACAGGCTATGTGACCCAGGGAGCTGCACCCAGAGCCTCTGCCCCTGTGGCAGGCCACTGCTGACCCATACCTCTGCAGGAGACTCAAACACAGGTCTGGCACAGTGTCCGTGGGGTCTCTGGGTCCTGGTATGTACAAGGTTTTGTTTGAGCCCTCTGAGTCTCTGGCAGGTATGGGGTTTGATTCTAAACTCAATTTCACCCCTCCTACCATCTTTCTTGGTTTTCTCCTTTGCCCTTGAATGTAGGGTATCTTTTTTTTTGTGGGATCCAAAGTTCTCCTGTTGATGGTTGTTTAACAGGAGATGAATGTTGTAATTCATCGAGTTGTAATTTTGGAGTTTTCACAGGAGAAGATGAGCACATGTCCTTCTACTCCACCAACTTGCCAGAGTCTTGGGCTTCCCTGGTGGCTCAACTGGTAAAGAATCAGTCTGTAATGCAGGAGACCTGGGTTCAATCCCTGGGTTGGAAAGCTCCCCTGGAGAAGGGAAAAGCTGTCCACTCCAGTATTCTTTCCTGGAGAATTCTAGTCTGTGGGTAGCAAAGAGTCAGGCAAAACTGAGCAACTTTCACTTTCAGCCCATTAAGACTATTCCAAAAATCATAGTCAAATATAGGATGAAGATAAATTAATATTTCAAATGAGTGACTTCATCAGTATGTTCCTCAGTTGTATCTGTATTTTTTCTCATAATTCACCTTATTTTTCATGATCATACAGGTGTGTTTTCTATCCCAATAATTACTTGAATGCACATAAAAGGCAGAAACTTATGAAATACCACTCATGCTGTAAGCCTGAGGGCAGAAGAAATAATTTGAAAAGTGCCTGGATCAGGCTTACTTGCTAATTTTGGAGAACATTCTATAGAGGTATAAGGAAACCAAGACATATACTCAGAACATAGGCACAGGCAGCAGCAATTTCAGGGAGCTCATTCTACAATGCAGGAAGCACCATTTCAGAGTTCTTCCTCTAGCTTATTAGTGCTTCGGTCAGGGTCAGCCAGGAGAAGGCAATGGCACCCCACTCCAGTATTCTTGCCTGGAAAATCCCATGGATGGAGGAGCCTGGTGGGCTACAGTCCATGGGGTCGCTAAGAGTCGGACACGACTGAGCAACTTCACTTTCACTTTTCACTTTCATGCATTGGAGAAGGAAATGGCAACCCACTCCAGTGTACTTGCCTGGAGAATCCCAGGGATGGGGGAGCCTGGTGGGCTGCCGTCTATGGGGTCGCACAGAGTCGGACATGACTGAAGTGACTTAGCAGCAGCAGGGCCAGCCAGTAGGCAACAATCCTTGGAAGCCTGAGGACAAGCAGATAACTGCATTAATATAGCCCCATGAGTCATAATACAGGCTGAATAGACTCCCCTGATCACCCCAGTCTTCCAAGACACAATACCAAACAACAGAGGACCCAAGACCTGGACCACCCACCAGCAAACCAACACCAGCTCCAAGACCCACAGAGCCCCAAAACCAGAGACCCTGGGCTATAGCTCTACCCACTAATTGGTGGAAACCAGTCCTGGGACTACCACAGCCCCACAGCCAGCCACCCTTTGATTTGACCCTACCAACCAGTGAGCCAAGATTGGTCCAGGACCCAGTCTCCCACACCAGCTGGCTCACACTCGTAGGTCTCAGAGTGAGAGAACCCAAGTGCTGGGTTCCATCTGGTTACTAGTCCCACCCACCAGAGAGCTTGTGAAAGCCCTGGAATCTGGTATCAGTTAACAGTGGGGGGGCACTAGCCCTGTTACCCCATGAAAATGTGCCCCACCCACCAGCAGGAGACCCTAGCTATAAGTCATCCTAGGGCCCTCAGCCAGCTCTGTCAGTTACCAGTCATACCCACCAGCAGGCCAGTACAAACCCAGGCCCTGGCCCTATACACTAGTAGGTAACACCAACTCTGGGACCCCTGGCCTGCAGTCAACTATCCTGTAACCCAATCTTACACACCAGTGGGCTGACTCCAGGACTAGGACTCCCTGGGTCATGCAGCCAGATACCAGGACACAGCCCCACTCAGTGTTAGCTGGAAGCCTCCATGCTACATAGGATCTAGCAAACAAACAGGTGATGAATCAGCCATGTCCACTAGCCTGCCCACAGCAGTCAGCCCTACTATAACAGGAGGGTCTGTAGAAGATACTCTTAGAGCATTTAGCTCTAGTTAGCAGAGGAGAGTGTAAGACATTTCCTACACAAGACCACTTTTGCAAGATCAGGCAGTGTAACCAACCTACTAATTTCATAGAAATAAAACCACTGAATTAGGCAAAATGAAGCAAAAGAATGTCTTCCAGGTGAAAGAATAAGACAAATTCCCAGAAGAAGAGTTAAGTGAAGTGGAGATAAGCAGTCTACCCAATAAAGGGTTCAAGGTAAGATCATAAACATGCTGAAAGAACTGGGGAGAAGAAAGAATGAACATAGTGACAAATTTAACAAGAAGAAACTATAAAAATGAACCAAACAGCACTGAAGAATACAATAACTGAAATTAAAAATACACTATAAGGAATCAAGAGTACATTAGATGAGGAATGGATGAGTGAACTGGAAATCACACAGGTGAACAGAAAAAAAGAATTTTTTTAAAATGAGTACAAGAGACCTCTTGAACAACATCAAACATATTAACACTTTAAATATAAAGATACACACCTGCTAAAGTTAGAGGATGTAAAAAGATCCAAGTGAAAATGAAAGGAAAGTCAGGGTAGCCAACCTTGTTACCAGACTAAATATACATTAAAATAAAGTCTATATTTAAATATCATGTCTTCTGTATCCATTCCTCTGTCTATCGACATCTAGGTTGCTTTCATGTCTTGGTTATTGTAAAAATGATGCAATAAACATTGGGGTGCATGTATCCTTTCAGATCATGTTTTCTTCTGGATATATACCTGGGAGTGGGATTACAGGGTCAAATGGTAGGTCTATTTTTAGTTTTTTTTTTTTTTTTTTTTAAGGAATTCCCATACTGTTCTTCATTATGGTTATACCAATTTCTGTTCCTACCAACAGTGTAAGAGGGTTCCCTTCTGTCCACACCCTCTCAAGCATTTACTATTTATGGATATTTTGATGACATAGATCCAGCTGGTGTGAGGTGCTATCTCATTGTAGTTTTGATTTGCATTTCTCTAATAATTAGTGATGTTTAATGTCTTTTCATGTGCCTATTTGCCATCTCTATGTCTTCTTTATAGAAATGTCTGTTTAGGTCTTCTGCCCATTTGTTCATTGGAACATTATTCAACTGTTAAAAAGAATGAAATAATGCCATTTGCAGTAACATGGATGGACCTAGAGATTGTCATACTGACTGAAGTAAGTCAGACAGAGAAGGAGAAATATCATATGACACCCCTTATATGTGAAATGTAAAAAGAAATGATGCAAATGAACTTAATTTACAAAACAGAAAGAGACTTACAGGCTTAGAGAACCAACTTATGGTTGCTGGGGGGAAGGGATAGTCAAGGAGTTTGGGATGGACACACTGCTAAATTTAAAACAGATAACAAATTGGGACCTACTATATAGCATATGGAACTCTGCTCAGTGTTATGTGGCAGCCTGGAGGGGAATTTGGAGGAGAATGGATACATGTGTGGCTGAGTCCCTTCACTGTTCACCTGAAGCTATTACAGTGTTGTTAACTGGCTATACCCCAAAAGAAAGTTATGACCATGCTAGACAGCATGTTAGAAAGCAGAGACATTACTTTGCCAACAAGGGTCCATCTAGTCAAAGCTATGGTTTTTCATTAGTCACATATGGATGTGAGAGTTGGACTAAAAAGAAAGCTGAGTGCTGAAGAACTGATGCTTTTGGTCCCATTTATTTATTTTTGCCTTTATTTTCAATATTCTGGGAGGTGGGTCATAGATGATCCTGCTGTGATGTATGTCGGAGAGTGTTTTGCCTATGTTCTCCTCTAAGAGTTTTATAGTTTCTGGTCTTATGTTTAGATCTTTAATCCATTTTGAGTTTATTTTTGTGTATGGTGTTAGAAAGTGTTCTAGTTTCATTCTTTTACAAGTGGTTGACCAGTTTTCCCAGCACCACTTATTAAAGAGATTGTCTTTTCTCCATTGCATATTCTTGCCTCCTTTGTCAAAGATAAGGTGTTCATAGGTGTGTGGATTTATCTCTGGGCTTTCTATTTTTTTCCACTGATCTATATTTCTGTCTTTGTGCCAGTACCATACTGTCTTGATGACTGGCTTTGTAGTAGAGCCTGAAGTCAGATAGGTTGATTCCTCCAGTTCCATTCTTCTTTCTCAAGATTGCTTTGGCTATTCAAGGTTTTTTGTATTTCCATAAAAGTTGTGAAATTATTTGTTCTAGCTCTGTGAAAAATACCGTTGGTAGCTTGATAGGGATTGCATTGAATCTATAGATTGCTTTGGGGAGTATACTAATTTTCACTATATTGATTCTTCCCATCCATGAACATGGTATATTTCTCCATCTATTAGTGTCCTCTTTGATTCCTTTCACCAGTGTTTTATAGTTTTCTATATATAGGTCTTTAGTTTCTTTAGGTAGATATATTCCTAAGTATTTTATTCTTTTCGTTGCAATGGTGAATGGAATTGTTTCCTTAATTTCTCTTTTGATTTTCTCATTATTAGTGTATAGGAATGCAAGGGATTTTTGTGTGTTGATTTTATATCCTGCAACTTTACCATATTCATTGGTTAGCTCTAGTAATTTTCTGGTGGAGTCTTTAGGGTTTTCTATGTAGAGGATCATGTCATCTGCAAACAGTGAGAGATTTACTTCTTCTTTTCCAATTTGGATTCCTTTTATTTCT
>NW_011494834.1:625596-633438 GCF_000754665.1 Bison bison bison
TTTCACCATTGAGGATAATGTTTGCTGTGGGTTTGTCATATATATCTTTTATTATGTTGAGGTATGTTCCTTCTATTCCTGCTTTCTGGAGAGTTTTTATCATAAATGATGTTGAATTTTGTCAAAGGTTTTCTCTGCATCTATTGAGATAATCATATGCCTTTTATTTTTCAATTTGTTAATGTGGTGTATTGCATAAATGCTCCAACATAAATCACAGCAGGATCCTCTATGACCCACCTCCCAGAATATTGGAAATAAAAGCAGAAATAAACAAATGGGACCTAATTAAAATTAAAAGCTTCTGCACAACAAAGGAAACTCTAAGCAAGGTGAAAAGACAGCCTTTGGAATGGGAGAAAATAATAGCAAATGAAGCAACTGACAAACAACTAATCTCAAAAATATACAAGCAATTCCTACAGCTCAATTCCAGAAAAATAAATGACCCAATCAAAAAATGGGCCAAAGAACTAAACAGACATTTTTCCAAAGAAGGCATACAGATGGCTAACAAACACATGAAAAGATGCTCAACATCACTCATTATCAGAGAAATGCAAATCAAAACCACAGTAAGGTACCATTTCACGCCAGTCAGAATCCAAAAGTCTACAAGCAATAAATGATGGAGAGGGTGTGGAGAAAAGGGAACCCTCTTACACTGTTGGTGGGAATGCAAACTAGTACAGCCACTATGAAAACAGTGTGGAGATTCCTTTAAAAACTGGAAATAGAATTGCCTTCTGACCCAGCAATCCCACTGCTGGGCATACACACTGAGGAAATTAGAATTGCAAGAGACATGTGTACCCCAATGTTCATCGCAGCACTGTTTATAATAGCCAGGACATGGAAGCAACCTAGATGTCCATCAGCAGATGAATGGGTAAGAAAGCTGTGGTACATATACATAGTGGAGTATTACTCAGCCATTAAAAAGAATGCACTTGAATCAGTTCTAATGAGGTGGGTGAAACTGGAGCCTATTATACAGAGTGAAGTAAGCCAGAAAGAAAAACAGCAATACAGTATACTAATGCATATATATGAAATTTAGAAAGATGGTAAAGATAACCTTGTATGTGAGACAGCAAAAGAGACACAGATGTATAGAACAGTCTTCTGGACTCTGAGAGAGGGAGAGGGTGGGATGATTTGGGGGAATGTCATGGAAACATATATAATATCATATAAGAAAAGAATCGCCAGTCCAGGTTCAATACAGGATGCTTGGGGCTGGTGCACTGGGATGACCCAGAGGGATGGTATGGGGAGGGAGGTGGAAGGGGAGTTCAAAAATAAATAAATAAATAAGAATAAGAAAACAAAAACAAATAAACTTTATGAATCAGTTCCTATTTGTCCCTGAAACAAATACTACTCCAAACAGCACTGCAAAGAACCTTTAACACCAGGCCTACTCCAGCTGAGTTATCCTTATCCCCAATACTCAGATTCTCCAGTGAATGAGTTTACTTCTCCTTGATCCAGATTGATAGAAAAAAAGCATCCTGAAGCGGAGGAGGCAGGTCTCCATAGAAACCTCCACCTGTTTCCGGCCAGGCTGTGCAAGATTAGGGGCTGCTGCGGGGGCCAATCTCAGCCAGCTCGCCTTTTCCCGGCGGCCTCTGCGGGAGCGGTAATAAAAAAAAAAAAAAAAGAAAAAAAGCATCCTTCACTTTTTCATGTCATGAAGCACCTGTGTCCTGTGTCAAAGGCTGCATCAAAAAAGTCTTCATGACCTGGCCTAGACATCATCATTGGAGCACATTCCAACAAGGAGCAGAGATCTTGTCTCTCCCCTGTGCTGCTTCTGTTGCTGTATTGCTGCCTTTGTTTATTATTTGTTAACAAGCACTTGGTGGTCCAGCAAGTTAGTCAACAAATGGCCTTCCCTTTCCTGTGGCTTAATGTCATGCCCTGAACCCTGTGCAGCCTCTGGCATGATAGCAAGCATGGGCCACTTCAGCAGCCTACATCCTCAAAGCCAGTGATCTGAAAGAGCCTATAAAAGCTCAACTGTGTTAGGTGCCACTGAAGACAATGAGATAGCAACTCAGTGGGGATTTTCACAAGGATGTCACTTTATTTCCTGTTCAAGCAAATGAAAGAGTTCCGCAGAGAACCAGGAGGCTGGCCAAGAGCTGAGTCATAGCTTCATTAACTCCACTGTTCTTCATGCACTTTGGACCTGCTCCAAAAGGACAGAGAAACATGCAATAACATAATAAGAAATAATAATCTGGAGCTGCCAGTCAGAAGGCAAGAGGAACGTGGTTGTGATTGTCAGATACATGCACAAAATAATAGTAATAACAATAGGATGGGGGAAATTTTTAGAGGTTATGGATATGTTTATGGCATAGATCGTGGTGATGATTTCTTTATACTCTTCCTGTTATACACATTAAATATCTATACCCCTCTTTGTATGTCAGTCAGCCCTCAATAAAATGTTTGTTAAAAAAGAAAGAAAAACAAAGTCTGTAATAAGAGACAAAGCAAAGCATTATATAATGAGAAAGGCTGAAGCCAAAGGATATAACAATTATAAATACATATATCCAGCCAACATATGAGCACCTAAAGACATAAAACATATATTCACAAACAAAACAGGGAAATTGATAGTAACACAATAATACGAAGAAATCTAATACTCCACTTACATCAATGAACAGACTATCCAAACTAAAATTTAATTAGGAAACACTGGCCTTAAATAACACATTAGACCAGAAAGATTTAATAGATATATCCATAATCCAAAAGCAGTTGAATAGAAATTCTTTACAAGGGTGCATAGAACATACTCCAGGATAAACCATATAGTTGGCCACAAAATAAGTTTCAGTAGATTTAAGGTTGAAATCATATTAAACCTCTTTTCCAATTACAATGCTATGACACTAGATATGAACCACAATAAAAAGTATATAAAAAGCACAAGTACTTAAAAACTAAATAGCATACTACTGGACATTCAATGGGCCACCAAAGAAATCAAAGAGGATATTTAAAAATATTTGTTGAAATAATAATTAAAATAAGAATAAATATATTCTTGAAATTAAAAAAATAAATAAATAAAAATACATGAAAATGGAAACACAATGATCCAAATTCCATGCAGCAAAACAAAAGCAGTTCTTGGTGGAAATTTTATAGTGATACTAGCCTACTTTAGGAAACAAGAAACACTGCAAATAAATAACACAACCTTATATCTAAAGATAAAATAAAAGAAAAATAAACAAAACTCTAAGTCAGTAGAAGGAAAACTAAATACAGAGCAGAAATAAAGAAAAAAATTTTTAAATAGCTAATATCAATGAAACTAAGAGCTGATTCTTTGTAAAGATAAACTTGATAAACCTTTGTATAGACTCATCAACAAAAAGGAGAGAGCACACTAATAAAGTTGGAAATAAAAAAGAAGTTGAAATTGACACCACATAAATATAATCATAAAACTTACTATGAAAAATTATACAAGAATAAAATGGACAAATGTAAGAAACAAATAATATAGAAAAATAAAGACTCCCAAAAATGAATCAGGATGGGATAAAGACACCCAAAAGACAGATTATCAGTAGTGTTGAATCAGCAATCAAAACCTACCAATAAACAAAAGCCCAGAACTACCTGGCTTCAGAGATTAGTAATACCAAATACTTAAAGAAGAGATAACACCTATTCTTCTCAAACTATTCTAAAAACTGAAAAAGAAAAATAGCCTTTGAACTCATTGTTCAGGGCCAGCATCATATTGAATACGAAAACCCAAAGACACCACAAAAAAAGAGAAAATTACAGACCGATATCATTAATGAACATAGATCGTTGCTGTTTAGTTGCTAAGTTGTATCTGACACTTTTGTGACCCCATGGACTGTAGCCCACCAGGCTCCTCTGTCCATGTGATTTCACAGGCAAGAACCCTGTAGTGGCTTGCCATTTGCTTCTCCAGGGCATCTTCCCGACCCAGAGATCAAACCCACATCTCCTGCATTGACTAGTGGATGCCTTATCTTTGAGCCACCTGGGAAGCCCAAATGAACATAGATCCAAAGCAAAATATTAACCAGGCAAATTCAGGAGTGCATTAAATGACCATCCACTTTGGTGGAGTTAGGTTTATCATAAGTTTGCTAGAATGGTTTGGTATCACAAATCAACCAATGATACTTTACAGTAACACACTGAAAAACAAAAATCAGATGATCATTCCAGCAGCTGAAGTAAACCTTTTTAACAATACTTAACAATCATTTCTGATAAAAATCTCAAAAAAGTGGGTATAGAGGGAGCAATATAAAAAGGCCATATATGAAAAACCATTTCCAAAATTATACTCAATAGTAAAAGCAGAAAACATCTTCTCTAAGTTCAAGAACAAGACAGAAAGGTCCACTCTCGCCATGTTTATTCAACATAATATTGGAAGCTGGGTAGAAATCATATATCAACAAATATAAATCAAATGAATCCAAAGAGTAAAAGTGAAATTATCACTGTTTCATATGGCATAGTACTATTTATACAAAGAAGACCCAATAGCCTATACCAAAACCCAATAGAAATAATGAATGAATTCAGTAAAATTTCAGAACACAAAATTAATATACAAAAATCTGTTATATTTCTTTACACCAATAACAATCCATACAAAAAAGAAATTATGAAAACTATCCTACTGGATAACATCAGTTTTCATTCCAAACCCAAAGAAAGGCAATGCCAAAGACTGTTCAAACTACCGCATGATTGCACTCATCTCACATGCTAACAAAGTAATGCTCAAAATTCTCCAAGCCAGGCTTCAGAGGTAGGTGAACCAAGAATTTCCAGATGTTCAAAATGGATTTAGAAAAGGCAGAGTAATTATAGATCAAATTGCCAACATCCACTGGATCATAGAAAAAGCAAGAGAGTTTCAGAAAAACATCTACTTTTGCTTTATTGACTATGCCAAAGCCTTTGACTGTGTGGATCACAACAAACTGTGAAAATTCTGAAAGAGATGGGAATACCAGATCACCATACCTACCTCCTGAGAAACCTGTATGCATGTCAGGAAGCAACAGTTAGAATCAGACATGGAACAACAGACTGGTTCCAAATAGGAAAAGGAGTACATCAAGGCTGTATATTGTCATCCTGCTTATTTAACTTATATGCAGAGTACTTCATGAGAAACGCTAGGCTGGAAGAAGCACAAGCTGGAATCAAGATTGCCAGGAGAAATATCAATAACATTAGATATGCAGATGACACCACCCTTATGGCAGGACGCAAAGGATCTAAAGAGCCTCTTGATGAAAGTGAAAGAGAAAGGTGAAAAGCTGGCTTAAAACTCAACATATGAAAAATTAAGACCTTGGCATATGGTCCCATCACTTCATGGAAAATACATGGGAAAACAATGGAAACAGTGACAGACTTTATTTTCTTGGACTCCAAAATCACTGCAGATGGTGACTGCAGCCATGAAATTAAAAGATGCTTGCTCCTTGGATGAGAAACTATGACCAATCTAGACAGCACATTAAAAAGCAGAGACATTACTTTTCCAACAAAGGTCCATCTAGTCAAAGCTATGGTTTTTCCAACAGTTATGTATGGATGTGAGAGTTGGACCATAAAGAAAGCTGAGCACCAAAGAACTGAAGCTTTTGAACTGTAGTGTTGGAGACTCTTGAGAGTCCCTTGGACAGCAAGATCAAACCAGTCAATCCTAAAGGAAATCAGTCCCTAATATTCATCTAAGGACTGATGCTGAAGCTGAAGCTCCAATACTTTGGCCACCGGATGCAAAGAGCTGACTCACTGGAAAAGATCTGATGCTGGGAAAGATTGAAGGTGGGAGGAGAAGGGAATGACAAAGGATGAGATAGTTGGATGTCATCACTGACTTGATGGATGTGAGTTTGAGTAAGCTCTGGGAGTTGGTGATGGACAGGGAAGTCTTGCTGCAGTTCATGGGGTCACAAAGAGTCGGACATGACTGAGCAACTGAACTGAACTATCCCCTATGTAATTACATCAGAAAGAATAAAATACATAGAAATAAATCTAATCAGGAAATGAAAACAATAAGACATTGATCAAATATACTGGAGAAGGCATAAACAAATGGAAAGATATACCATGTTCATGAACTGGAAAAATTAGCATTTGTTAAAATGACCGTACTATTTAGGGCAGTCTACAAATTCAGAAGCAATTCTTATCAAGACACCAAGAGCATTTTCCACAAAACTAGAACAAATAATATAAAAATTTGTGGAAACAGAAAAGAGTCAGTGTCCAAAGCAACCTTGAGAAAGGACAAATGTATCAACAACTTCTAAAATTTAAACTATATTACAAATTTATAGTAACCAAAATAATATGATACTGACACAATAAGAGACACATGGATCAACAGAACAGAAAAGAGAAACCAAAAATAAACCCACACATCAATTAGTATATGAGAAAGGAGGCAAGAATATGCAATGGAGAAAAGACAGTCTCTTCAGTAAGTGGTCTTGAGAGAAATGGACAACATTGATTAGCTTTCCTTTAAGGGAAAATGGTCTAAAATAGGTAAGCATGACTATCTGAATACTTATATTGCCTTTTTATTTTTCCCTTATCAATTTTTTTATTGAAGTATAAGTGACTTACAACATTAGTTTTAGGTGTACAGCATAGCAATTCGGTATTTTCACAGATTATAGGTTATTACAAGATAATGGGTACAATTCCCTGTGTTATACAGCATATCTTTGTTGCCTATGTATTTTATATGTAGTAGTTGGTGTCTCTTAATCCCTCCTCTTTGGTAACCATGTTTGTTTCCTATATCTGTGTGTTTCTATATCTGTGTTTCTGTTTGCATATGCATTCAATTGTATTCTTTCTTAGATTCTATGTATCAATTCAGTTCAGTTCAGTCTATGTATAAGTGACATTATACACTATTTGTCTTTCTCTGCCTGACGTTTCACTAAACATAATATTCTCTAGGTCCATCCACTTTGCTGGAAATGACAGAATTTCATTTTTCATGATTGAGGAATATTACATACCACATTTTCTTAAGCCACACATCTGCAATAGTCACTTTATTTGCTTACATTTCTTGGATATTGTAAACAGTGATGCAGTGAACATTAGGGTGCATGCCTATTTCTGAATTAGTGCCTTTATTTTTTCCAGATATATACCCAGAAGTGTAATTGGTGGATCACAAGGTAGTTTTTTTGTTTAGTTTTTTTTTTTGTTTGTTTAAGAACTTCAATACTCTTTTCAATATAGACTGCATCTGTTTACATTTCCACCAACAGTGTGCAACAGTGCTTTTCTCTGCATTCTCTCCAGTATTTGTTACTTGTAGACTTTTTCTCTGCTTTTGAATATGCTATCTAGGTTGGTCATAACTTTCCTTCCAAGGAGTAAGTGTCTTTTAATTTCATGGCTGTGGTCACCATCTGTAGTGATTTTGGAGCCCAGAAAAATAAAGTCTGACACTGTTTCCACTGTTGCCCCATCTATTTCCCATGAAGTGGTGGGACCAGATGCCATGATCTTTGTTTTCTGAATGTTGAGCTTTAAGCCAACTTTTTCACTCTCCACTTTCACTTTCATCAAGAGGCTTTTGAGTTCCTCTTCATTTTCTGCCATAAGGGTGGTGTCATCTGCATATCTGAGGTTATTGATATTTCTCCCGGCAATCTTGATTCCAGCTTGTGTTTCTTCCAGTCCAGCGTTTCTCATGATGTACTCTGCATATAAGAGAAATAAGCAGGGTGACAATATACAGCCTTGATGAACTCCTTTTCCTATTTG
>NW_011494834.1:633538-634137 GCF_000754665.1 Bison bison bison
GGCTTTTGCATAGTCAATAAAGCAGAAATAGATGTTTTTCTGGAACTCTCTTGCTTTTTCCATGATCCAGCGGATGTTGGCAATTTGATTTCTGGTTCCTCTGCCTTTTCTAAAACCAGCTTGAACATCAGGAAGTTCATGGTTCACATATTGCTGAAGCCTGGCTTGGAGAATTTTGAGCATTACTTTACTAGTGTGTGAGATGAGTGCAATTGTGTGGTAGTTTGAGCATTCTTTGGCATTGCCTTTCTTTGGGATTGGAATGAAAACTGACCTCTTCCAGTTCTGTGGCCACTGCTGAGTTTTCCAAATTTGCTGGCATATTGAGTGCAGCACTTTCACAGCATCATCCTTCAGGATTTGGAATAGCTCAACTGGAATTCCATCACCTCCAATAGCTTTGTTCGTAGTGATGCATTCTAAGGCCTACTTGACTTCACATTCCAGGATGTCTGGCTCTAGGTCAGTGATCACACCATCGTGATTATCTGGGTCGTGAAGATCAGCCCTGGGATTTCTTTGGAAGGAATGATGCTAAAGCTGAAACTCCAGTACTTTGCCACCTCATGCGAAGAGTTGACTCATTGGAAAAGACTCTG
>NW_011494834.1:634237-645243 GCF_000754665.1 Bison bison bison
GATGGACAGGGAGGCCTGGCGTGCTGCGATTCATGGGGTCGCAAAGAGTCAAACATGACTGAGCGACTGATCTGATCTGATCTGATTCTAAAAAGTGTGAGATAATGCCTTATTGTGGCTTTGATTTTCATTTCTCTTATAATTAGTAACATTAAACATCTTTTCATGTGTCTGTTATCCATCTGTATGTCTTCTTTGGAGAAATGTCTGTTTAGGTCTTCTGTCTACTTTTTGATTGGGCTGTATTTTTCTTATTCAATTGTATGAGCTGTTTGCATATTTTACATATTAACTCTTTATCTATCACACTATTTGCAAATCTTTTCTTCCATTCTGTAGGCTGTCTTTTGTTTTGTCAATAATTTCCTGTACAAATTTTTTAAGCTTAATTAGGTCCCATTTGCTTATGGTTGCTTTTATTTCCTTATCCTTAGGAAACTGATCCAAGAACATATTGCTCAATTTATGTCAAAGAGTATTCCACCTAAGTTCTCTTTTAGGTGATTTAGGGTTTCAGGTCTTAAATTTAGGTCTTAAACCATTTTGAGTTTAGTTTTATATGTGGTATGAGGGAATGTTCTAATCTCACTGTTTTTATATGTGGCTGTCCAGCTTTACTAGCACCACTTTTTGAATAGACTGTCATTATTCTGTTGCCTGTTCTTGCCTCCTGTGTTGTAGATTAATTGACTGTGGGTCTGTGGGTTTGTTTATGGGCTCTATATTCTGTTTAATTGATCTATGTGTCTGCTTTTGTGCCAGTACCGTGCTCTTTTGGTTACTGTAACTTTGTAGTATAGTCTGAAGCCTAGGAGAGTCATTCCTTCAGTTTTCCTCTCTTTACTCAGGATTGCTTTGGCAATTTCCAGGGTCTTTTGTGGTTCCTTATAAATATTAGGATAATTCCATATCTGTGATAAAATGCCATGGGTATTTTGATAAGGATTGCATTAAATTTGAAGATTGCTTTGGGTAATATGGCCACTGGAATAATATTAAGTCTTCCAATTCAGGAGCATGGGATACCTTTCCATTTCTTTGAATCAGCTTCAATTTCCTTCATCAGTGTTTTGTAATTTTCAGAGTGCAGTTCTTTCAACTTGTTGGTTATGTATATTTTAGGTGATTTTGATGCTATTTTAAGCAAGATTTTTAAAAACTTTTTCTTTCTGATATTCTATTATTGGTATTTAGAAAGGCAACATATTTCTGTATATTAATTTTGTATCCTGCAAACATGAATTCATTTATTAATGCTAACAGTTTTTCAGTGGAGGGTGTGCTGCTAAGTCACTTCAGTCGTGTCCGACTCTGTGCAACCCCATAGACGGCAGCCCACCAGGCTCCGCCATCCCTGGGATTCTCTAGGCAAGAAGACTGGAGTGGGTTGCCATTTCCTTCTCCAACGCATGAAAGTGAAAAGTGATAGTGAAGTCGCTCAGTCGTGTCTGACTCTTTGAGACCCCATGGACTGCAGCCCACCAAGCTCCTCTGTCCATGGGATTTTCTAGGCAAGAGTACTGGAGTGGGTGGCCATTGCCTTCTCCAATGGAGAGTGTAGGGTTCTCTATATAGAGCGTATTATGTCATCTGGTGATAATTTTACATTTTCCCTTCAAATTTGGATTCCTTTTGGATTTCTTATTTTTTTCTGTTTAATCCCATACTTCCAATACTGTGTTAAATAGAATTGGTTAGAATAGGTGCTCTTGCCTTGTTCCTAAATTTAGTGGGAAAGCTTTCAGCCTTGCACCTTTGAGTATTATGTTGGCTGTGGGTTTGTCATAAATGGTCTTTATTCCTTTGAGATCTGTTTCCTTTATACTCATTTTGATGACAGTTTTTATCATGAATGTTAAAGTTTTTCAAGAGCTTTTTCTGTATCTATTAAGATTATCATGTAATTTTTTATTTTTTTATTAATGTGATATATCACACTGATTGATTTGCTTACATTGAACCATTCTTATGATTCTTTAATAAATCCAACTTAATCATGATGTATGACCCTTTTTACATAGTTTTGGATTTAGTCTGCCGATATTTTGTTAAGGATTTTTGAATCTATATTAATCAAGCAATTGGCCTATAATTTCTTTATTGTAGTATCTTTGGTTGGTGTCAAGGTAATGAAGGTCTTGTAGAATGAATTTGAGAGTGTTCCCTCCTTTTCAGTCTTTTGTAATAGTTTGAGAAGCATAGGTATTAATTCTTCTTTATGCTTCATAGGATTCCCCCATGAAGCAATCTGGTCCTGGACTTTTGTTTGCTCAGAACTTTTTCATTACAGATTCAATTTCACTTTTAGTAATTGGTTTGTTTAGCACATTGGTTTCTTCTTGATTCAGTCTTGGAAAGCTGTATGTTTCTAGAAACTTGTTCATTTCCAACAAGTTGTCCATTCTGTTAGTAGATAACTGTTCATAGTATTCTCCTGTGGTTTTTTTTAGCATCTCTGTGGTATCAGTTATTATTTATCCCTATTCATTTCTTATTTTATCTATTTGAGTCCTCTCTCTTTTCTTCTTTTGACCTTGGCAAAAAGCTTCTTAGTTTTGTTTACCATTTCAAAAAAACAGATCTTGTTTTCATTGATTGTTTCTATTATTTTTTTAATCTCTATTTCACCCTTTCCTCTTTGATCTTTTTTATTTCATTCCTTTTGCTAACTTTGGGTTTTGTTTATTCTTTCTTTAATAGTTCATTTAGGTGAACTAAATGAGGTTGCTTATTCAATATTTTTCCTGTTTCTTACCAAAGGCCTCTATCACCTTGAATTTCCCTCTCATTTTCCTGCTTCCCATAGCTTTTAGAAAATTATTTTTTATTTTCATTTGTCTTGAGATGTTTTCTGATTTCTTCTATGATTTTATCACTGACACTTTGAGTTTTTTAAATCACTCTACATTTTAAGACTTGCCAGTAATATTTGAGCGCCCCCCCAAAGTAACAAGTATATCAATACAAAAACTAAATTTATTGTCATCTCTTTGCAATTTAAATATATTTAATACTTTTTTATACTTTTCACTGTAAAAATTTAGATAAAGAAATCTGAATCTCAAAGTAAAATATTACTATTTTTTAACTTTTTTTAAAATAAAATTGTATTGATTGTTTCCCAGTCAATTCCTTTGTTTATTTGTTTGTTTTGGTAGGCAAAAACTTCTTATACATGTCTCATGGATGTTTTATCATGGTCTCAACATGTAGCATAAAAAGTTGAATACACAGTTTCCTTGTCTTATGGCAATAAAAATCTTTACACAATGAAGGAGGAAAACACAAGTGACTAGCAAATTCATGTTAATGTTTATTTGTGGAGGAATTATTTTATTTTGATGTTCCAAGCAAATGGCAGTACCAACTCATTTGAATTCTCCAAATAGAATGGAAAAATCCATAGGTACCAAAAAGAAAAAAAGAATCCTATAAGTCTGATGCTGATGGAAACCCCACAAGTAAGGGGATGGGAACTTTACATGGAGATTTTGGCTACAGACTTGATTTGGTCTTAAAAGAAGTAAGAAATTAGAACTGAAACTTTTGCAAAATGCCAGATCCTCAAATAGGTGAGTACTTAGTTCTAAATGATGAGAGAAATATACTTATGTGGACCTCCCAAAGTTTACTCTTGCTGTTCCAGGTGTTTTTTTGTTTGTTTGTTTGTTTTAATATTGTTATCTAATCTTTCAGCAAATGTGCTCTTCCAAGAGGCGACTCTACACATGGACATGACCAGATGGTCAATACCAAAATTAGATTGATTATATTCTTTGCAACCGAAGATGGAGAAACTTTACAGTCAGCAAAAACAAGATAGGGAGCTGTGACTCAAATCATAAAGTCCTTATTGCAAAATTCAGATTTAAATTGAAGAAAGTGGGAAAAACCACTAGACCATTTAGGTACGACCTAAATCAAATCCCTTACAATTATGCAGTGGGAATGACAAATAGATTCAAGGGATTAAATCTGATAGACAGAGTGCCTGAAGAACTATGGATGGAGGTTCATGACATTGTATAGCAGGCAGTGACTAAGACCATCCCCAAGAAAAATCAATGCAAAAGGAAAAATGGTTGTTTGAAGAGGCCTTACAAATAGCTGAAAAGAGAAGAGAAGAGAAAGACAAAGGAGAAAAGGAAAGATATGCCCATCTAAATGCAGAGATCCAAAGAACAGCAAGAAGAGATAAGGAAGCTTTCCTCACTTATCAATGCAAAGAAATAGAAGATAACAATTGAATGGGGAAAAACTAGAGATCTCTTCAAGAAAATTAGAGATACCAAAGGAACATTTCATGCAAAAATGGGCACAATAAAAGACAGAAATGGTATGGATCTAAGAGAAGTAGAAGATATTAAGGGCAAGAATATACAGAAGAACTATACAAAAAAAGATCTTAATGACCCAGATAACCACGATGGTGTGATCACTCACCTAGAGCCTGACAGCCTGGAGTGCAAAGTCAAATGGGCCTTAGGAAGCATCACAACAAACAAAGCTAGGAAGTGATGGAATCCCAGTTGAGCTATTGCAAATCCTAAAACATGATGCTGTGAAAGGGCTACACTCAATATGTCACCAAATTTGGAAAACTTGGAAGTGGCCACAGGACTGGAGAAGGTCAGTTTTCATTCAAATCCCAAAGAAAGGCAATGCCAAAGAATGTTCAAACTACTGCACAATTGCACTCATTTCACATGCTAGCAAAGTAATGCTCAAAATTCTCCAAGCCAGGCTTCAACAGTAGGTGAACTGAGAACTTCCAGATGTTCAAACTGGATTTAGAAAAGGCAGAGGAAGGAGAAATCAAGTTGCCAACATCCATAAGCCAACATACAAAAAGTAAGAGAGTTCCAGAAAAACATCTACTTCTACTATGCCAAAGCCTTTGACTGTGTGGATCACGACAAACTGTGGAAAATTCCTAAAGAAATAGGAATACCAGAGCACCATACCTGCCTCCTGAGAAATATGTATGCAGGTCAGGAAGCAACAGTTAGAACTGAACAAGGAACAACAGACTGGTTTCAAATAGGAAAAGGAGTACATCAAGGCCGTATATTGTCACCCTGCTTATTTAACTTATATGTTGAGTACATCATGAGAAATGCTGGGCTGGAAGAAGCACAAGCTGGAATCAAGACTGCCGGCAGAAATGTCAATAACCTCCGATATATGCAGATGACACCACTCTTATGGCAGAAAGCCAAGAGGAACAAACAAACTTATAGATGAAAGTGAAAGAGAAGAGTTGAAAATGCTTTCTTAAAACTCAACAGTCAAAAAACAAAGATCATGGCATCTGGTCCCATCATTTCATGGCAAAAATTGGGGAAACCACAGAAACAGTAACAGACATTATTTTCTTGGGCTCCTAACTCACTGTATATGATGGCTGCAGCCATGAAATTAAAAGACACCTGCTCCTTGGAAGAAAAGCTATGACTAACCTAAATAGAATACTAAAAACAGAGACATTACTTTGCTGACAAAGGTACATCTAGTCAAAGCTATGGTTTTTCCAGTAGTCATGTATGGATGTAAGGGTTGGACTATAAATAAAACTGAGTGCTGAAGAATTGATGCTTTTGAACTGAGGTGTTGGAGAAGACTCTTGAGAGTCCCTTGGACTGCAAGGAGATCAAACCAGTCCATCCTGAAGGAAATCAGTCTTGAATATTCATTGGAAGGACTGAAGCTGAAGCTGAAATACTTTGGCCAATACTTTGGCCTGATGTGAAGAACTGACTCATTGGATAAGACCCTGATGCTGGGAAAGACCGAAAGCAGAAGGAGAAGGGGATGACAGAGGATGAGATGGTTGGATGGCATCACCGACTCGATGGACATAAGTTTGAATAAACTCTGCGAGTTGGTGAAGGACAGGGAGGCCTGGCGTGCTGCCATCCATGGGTCACAAAGAGTTGGACACAACTAAGCAACTAAACTGAATACTTCAGACCAGGTTGGCTGGTTCTAGCTTCACAGTTCATTCTCTAGTTATGATAGCCTCACTTTTACTATCATATTTTCTTAAAGAATAACATTTGAAATATGGCCCCACCATATTCTTCTAGACTTATATCAGGTACAATTCAATAATAATGTGTTTGATTAAGTGGCTGCAAGTCAAAAAAATGAAAATCTGCATTAGGAGCTCATCTCCACTGGTAAAAAAAAAAAAAAGATAATAGCCCAGGGTAGAAAAGCTCAATGGATGGCAAGAGAAGAAACAGTATAGTGTAATAATTAAGTCAGGGGGGTAGTCAGGCACAGAAAATATTAATATGGGATCTAAAATCCAGGGAGGAGATTGAGAGCAGAGTTCACAGTAGCATCTAGAAAGTGGTGACTCACTAGCTTTGTTTGAAACAATATTTAGTTTTTAAAATAATAATCATAGCAATTATAATAGACAATATTAATTAATTATGCACTATGTGCATACAATTGTTTCACTTTATGGTATTTTATTTTATCCTCAAGAAACTATATATCATTGTAGATATAATTATGTTCATTTATAGATCTTGAAGTTGAAACTCAGTAGATTACAGTGTCTTCCCCAAGCTGCAACAAGAAATAAGTAGAGAAGTTGGCCCTGGAGGTCAGATTTGTGGGAGTCTGATATCCATATTCTCTTCACTATACGTCTTTGCCTATTTAACAAACTTAGAGTGATTTGGCTAAGACTACCTTGCAAAAATAAGAAAAAAATGAGTTGACATGTCAAATTTAATATGTCAAAGCTGAACCCCAAATCAACACTGTCCCCTAACCACGCACACAAGCACATACACCCCAATTCTGTTTCACCTACAGGTGAAGCTACTATTGCCCATAATTTTGGTTGCTGAAGTCATAAACTTTCAAAATATCTTTGGCTCTTTTTTTAGATATGTCCCACAGACAATCTGAAAGGAAACCTAGCAGATTCTACCTTCAAAATATATCCAGGATCTGATCACTTCTCATCATGTTAGTCTGCGCTCTCATCATCTTTTACCTGAATTTCTGTAACAGCCTCCAAACATACTAGAGAATAAGTATTTTTAAAAGAAAGCCAAATCTTGTCATTCCTAGGCTTAAAACCTTCTAAAAGCTCTCCAAAACCTTCTATTATCTATATACAACCCACATCAAAGATGAGGAAAGTGAGAGGCTAAGTGACTTGTCAAAATTCGCAAGGCTTATTGGTGATTATAATTATTAGTAGAACCTAACTCAGTGCAGTAAGACGAAAATGATTAGTTTCAGGCTTTTCAGTCACACTGATAATTTATGCAATTTAATTTGTAGTAGAGAAAATGTGGGAGAGGATTGTTTACCAAAATTAAAGTTTGTCAAAGGCAGTGATTAGCTCTTCTAACTCTAAAATCTTCCCACAATCTTTCTTAAATGAAGGAAACATTTCATGTCAAAATGACCAAATGTGTAATGCAATTACTGACTTTCATAGTGTATACTGTATTCTAGGCTATAGATGTCATCCAGTAATATTTGTCACCATCAGGATTCTACTACTAGTCTTCACTGTACTATATACCCAGCAAGTCATTAAGAAAACCGTCTGATCGCACATGTGTTTATAAACAGGAAGTGCTTGAAAATTATAACAAATGATGAAAATATTAGTTGAATAATATTTTTGTACTCCTCAAATTCCCAGTACCATTTTTGTTAAGATCTTCTACTCTGTTGAAAATATTCCCTTCTCCTTATCCTCCCTTTTACTTCTACACACATGTGAAATAAGCTCTGTTAATCTGAACTCCCTCCTTATGAAAAACAAAACAAAACAAAACACATTAAACCCTTGGCACTGGGCCTGGTTCAAAATGTTATTTTTTAAATCTGTGGTGAATTCTGAAAATGAGAGTTCTCTAGTAAACATTGGGTAACATGGAGGCCCCCTTTCCAGGGGCAGCAGGCCCTATTTGCAGCTTTCCCCACAGAGGAGGTAAGTATAAACCAAGTAGCCTAAGGTTATAAGGTAAATGTCTACTGTCCTTTTGTATTATTCCATCTTATCAGGTTGCTTGATTCTAGAGAAGGGGATTAAGTTGATATTCATTGTTCTAGTATATAACATTTTATTAATGCCCTTCACCAACATGATTTTCTTATAATGTCAAGCCCAACATAATATTGTGCTATATATTTGCATGTTAGTAACCTCAAGCAATATAAAAAAAAATCACTTTTTTCAATCAATCAGTTTTTTAAAATATATTTTAAAAGTGATATAAAAAGTACTATTTGGGGTTTCATTCTCTAAATATCTTGAATGCTTTATGTCACATCACTCTAGAGAGCTATGTTTATAAAACATTCACTTATTCTTTCTCATTTCCTAAATTTATCAAAAAAGAAATCAACTTATTTGCTCAAAGGCATGGGACAAACAATGTTGGCACCAAGTCCCATGATTCCACCACTCAACAGACACACAAAGCCATTTATTAAGCTCTGGTAAACAGTCAATCAGTGGGGATGGAACCAGAGACCCTAAAAGCTTTCCTTCCTCTGATTTCCTTGATTGAAAGCAGGATCAAAATTATACTCCATTTTCTACAGTGAAAAATACTGCTTTTGAAGCAGCTCTTAAGTGGCTATATGATGGGGTGCTTTCTGTGAAACAAACATTCCCGAGGTTGTCTCCATCCCAAACAACCACTTGCACTCAAGAGGGTAGCTTGTTTTTCATTTCACTTAAAAGATTTGGTCAGAAATTACAAAATAGATGGAATATCCTCAACGGAGAGCTCTTCATCTTTTGAGATGCAAGATGGAAAACAAAATTCATGAAAATATTTCAATAGCATGAAGACTGTGCCTGGAGAAGTCATTTAAAGGCAGGGCACAGTGTTCTAGCTTGAATGAGACTCACCACCGAGAGAGACTTAAGAAACAAAGTTCAGAATCTGATGACCACTTATTTCATGGTCCTTTAAGAACACAGAAGGAGAACTAAAAACACGACGGGTTAAGATCTAACAGGCTTAACATTTACTATCAGACCTGCCTCTAGTTAGCTATGAGACTTTAAGTCATTTAATCTCTCTAACCTCAGTTTTGTTGTTATTGTGTGTGTGTGTGTGTGTATTCTCAGTCATTTACTTGCATATTAAATGAGAATATTGAAACTAAATGATCATATAAGGCTCTTTTCTATAATTTGAAAACTTCTTTGACTTCAAGAAAGTGTTTACCCTGAACCTCATCTCATTGCTTACTCACAAGCAACTCACATATTCAACTGTTCTTCACAGTAACAATTTAGTATAATCTCACATTTTTTAGCAAACTGTAAAATTGTTCCTCTTTCTGAGGTGAGAATATTCATTTTGCAACACAATTCTAATTATGACATTCCCTAAATTAAAACACAGCATAATTCAGATAGCTAATACTTACTGAGTGATTATGATATTCCAGGCACTGTTTTCAGTGGTTCTTGTGGTACAAGTTGCTTGCTCTTTAAATAATCCTATATGTGAGGTTTTATTCCTATCAGCCCATTTCACAGATAAAGAAACTAAGATACTGAGTTCACAAACCTAAACACTCTGCTGCCTTCTCTCATAGGATTATGGACAATGCATTTTCCCCATTGCCCTTAGGATAAAGTGCAATTCCTAACAAAGCTGGCAGAGTCCTTCAGGGATTGAGTTTGTGCTTATCAGCCTGATTTCTGGTCATGTCTCCTCCTAGTACTCTGTTGTGATTGTACTGCACTCATTGCAGCTCTTCTGAAAGGCAGCCTTGAGGTGAGAGAAGAATATACTGTTTCCTCTGCCTCTAACATTCCTCCCTTTGCCTGGGTAGCAAAAATGCCATAGTTCAGAATTCACGTCATCCAGGGAAATACTGTGTTTCAGGGTCCCTCCTCCGGTGCTCCTATATATCGCTGTCTACTCCTACTGTGCTGCTGCTGCTAAGTCGCTTCAGTCGTGTCCGACTCTGTGCGATCCCATAGACGGCAGCCCACCAGGCTCCCCGTCCCTGGGATTCTCCAGGCAAGAACACTGGAGTGGGTTTGCATTTCCTTCTCCAATGTATGAAAGTGAAAAGTGAAAATGAAGTCGCTCAGTCGTGTCTGACTCTTCGAGACCCCATGGACTGCAGCCTACTAGGCTCCTCTGTCCATGGGATTTTCCAGGCAAGAGTACTGGAGTGGGGTGCCATTGCCTTCTCTGACTCCTACTGTAACACGCCTTATAGGATGCTTAAATCACCTGTTTATACCACGCTTCTTTCTGTGGGTGGGAACTACATATTCTTGGAGCTTAATATGTGTTTTTACTCAAACATTTATTGAATTCATAAACGAAGGAAGTGTGGTTTTCTTTTCTTCCTCTTCCCATCTCACATTCCTAATCAGATCAGATCAGTTGCTCAGTCGTGTCTGACTCTTTGTAAACCCATGAATCACAGCACGCCAGGCCTCCCTGTCCATCACCAACTCCCGGAGTTCACTCAGACTCACGTCCATCGAGTCAGTGATGCCATCCAGCCATCTCATCCTCTGTCGTCCCCTTCTCCTCTTGCCCCCAATCCCTCCCAGCATCAGAGTCTTTTCCAATGAGTCAACTCTTCGCATGAGGTGGCCAAAGAACTGGAGTTTCAGCTTTAGCATCATTCCTTCCAAAGAAATCCCAGGGCTGATCTTCAGAATGGACTGGTTGGATCTTCTTGCAGTCCAAGGGACTCTCAAGAGTCTTCTTCAACACCACAGTTCAAAAGCATCAATTCTTCGGCGCTCAGCCTTCTTCACAGTCCAACTCTCACATCCATACATGGCCACAGGAAAAACCATAGCCTTGACTAGACGAAACTTTGTTGGCAAAGTAATGTCTCTGCTTTTGAATATGCTATCTAGGTTGGTCATAACTTTCCTTCCAAGGAGTAAGCGTCTCTTAATTTCATGGCTGCAGTCACCATCTGCAGTGATTTTGGAGCCCAGAAAAATAAAGTCTGACACTGTTTCCACCTGT
>NW_011494834.1:645343-654579 GCF_000754665.1 Bison bison bison
CTTTAAGCCAACTTTTTCACTCTCTACTTTCACTTTCATCCAGAGGCTTTTGAGTTCCTCTTCACTTTCTGCCATAAGGGTGGTGTCATCTGCATATCTGAGGTTATTGATATTTCTCCCAGCAATCTTGATTCCAGCTTGTGTTTCTTCCAGTCCAGCATTTCTCATGATGTACTCTGCATATAAGTTAAATAATCAGGGTGACAATATACAGCCTTGACGTACTCTTTTTCCTATTTGGAACCAGTCTGTTGTTCCATGTTCAGTTCTAACTGTTGCTTCCTGACCTGCATACAAATTTCTCAAGAGGCAGATCAGGTGGTCTGGTATTCCCATCTCTTTCAGAATAGAGGAAAACAACAGAATGGGAAAGACTAGAGATGTCTTCAAGAAAATCAGAGATACCAACAGAACATTTAATGCAAAGATCGGCTTGATAAAGGACAGAAATGGTATGGACCTAACAGAAGCAGAATATATTAAGAAGAGACGGCAAGACTACACAGAAGAACTATAAAAAAAAGATCTTCATGACCCAGATAATCACGATGGTGTGATCACTGACCTAGAGCCAGACATCCTGGAATGTGAAGTCAAGTGGGCCTTAGAAAGCATCACTATGAACAAAGCTAGTGGAGGTGATAGAATTCCAGTTGAGCTATTCCAGATCCTGAAAGATGATGCTGTGAAAGTGCTGCACTCAATATGCCAGCAAATTTGGAAAACTCAGCAGTGGCCACAGGACTGGAAAAGGTCAGTTTTCATTCCAATCCCAAAGAAAGACAATGCCAAAGAATGCTCAAACTACTGCACAATTGCACTCATCTCACACATTCCTAATACTGCCATGTAAATTCTGAGATAATACCTTGAATTTCATCCTGCTATGAATCATTTTTTCTCTTGTTTTCTTCTTCATTAAAACACCCATTTTATAATCTCTTTTATCAAAGTATTGATCCACTTGCCCATTTGTCTAATAGTGGTTCATGTTTCCCCACCAGCTTCCCAACATAGTGACTTCAGGCAATCTAGGTGTTGAGAAAAATGAGGTTTCTGTCCAAATCATACTGAAGGGCCTGCCTGTTTGATCAATACCTAAACTCAGATGCAGCATTATGACACTTGGCTTTCAGAAATGTGTGGACTTTGATGTTCTTCCAGTTAGTGTCATCATTGTTATTCCTGGGGATAATAGCTCTTGTTCAGAGAAAGATTATTTCACTAATAATAAATACTTGTCTGAAACTTCTAGATTTGGGGAAATACTTCTGAGATTATTATCTTTTACCTCTCAAATTTGTACATGGGTGTTTTTAAATAAAAAGACATAACTGCCAATTCTGTCTATAGCAAACACTATGAAAAAGGTTTGGTATCAGAAAACAAAGTTGCTTCTCCCCACGGGAGAAGGTTTAAAAAGCGCTGGGAAGAAAATCTTCTCTTTGCCATTGATACCATGTCTGTTTAAGAGCCAGGATTCCTTGACACTTCGCGCATCTACTGTTGACTGCCTTACACAGTTTCTTGGACTTAAGGTCTGAGGTTTCTGGATTGTAAACATAGAAGTGGGACAGAATGTGACTACAGTAGCCAATAACGTCTGTTGTAAATTGAAAATCGTTCTGACACTTCCTAAGCTTTCAAATACTGTTTGGAAGAGATTAAAGAAAGCAGGTTGCCAATAAAGGCGCAGGAAGATGCACATTGCTAGTCTGGAGAATGACCTGCAAGCCAGGCAAGCACACATTGACAGAGCTTGACAGTGCATGCCTGCTTAGTTGTGTCCAACTCTGCAACCCCATGGACTGTAGCCCACCAGGCTCCTCTGTCCATAGGATTCTCCAGGCAAGAACACTGGAGTGGGTTGCCATTTCCTCCTCCAGGGGATCTTCCTGACCCAGGGATCGAACCCATGTCCCTTGCATCTATAGCACTGCAGGTGGATTCTCTTCCCCCCTTCACTATTACACGGGGGAATCCCATGTAGTAATAAAGGAAGCAAATCCTTATAGGTATGATGGCATTAAATCAGCTTCTACAATATTTAGATTTGGGCTGGGCATCTAAGTTTTAGTTTTACAAGGGATGGTAACTTATTTGTCCTCACCAGGAGTATACAAACTATTGTAGAAACTGTTGTTTGCAACAAATGAACTTCCATAGACAGGTCTAAACTTTAATTTCTGTTGAATTACTCTCTCTGGAGTGTAGATGATTTTGACTTTTAGGACACTGGAAATAATAGCTGTAAAAGCTAAAAGGGAGAAATGTGAATAAGAATCTCTTGCCAGGGCATTTCTCATCTGTTCCTCCATAGAAGTGAATTTTTAGTGCACTAAGGACTTTCCTTTCTTCTGTTCCTTTATCCTGGGGAGCAGTAGCAAATCGTTATGAATAATAACATGTGGCATTTGACTTTTTCACTTTATTATTATTTTGGCCCTATCAATACCTGACATCAGATAGGACAGTTGTTAGTACCTCAGTTTAGGAAATAAAGAAGTTGGCTACCATAAAAGTAAAATGACTTAACCAAATTCATTAAAAAAATAAATAAAGGATAGTGAAGTTAAGAAGATAATCTTTGCTTTCTGTCTCTAGAACCAGAGATTTTTTCTACTAGTTCTTGCTGCCTTACTTATTCAATGTATGAGATATTGATATATATAATTATTCATATTATTAAGAAGCACACATTACCCTCTTAATAGATACTTGTGGAATTAGCTAATGACTATTATATGGAGGAAGGAGAAAATTTACTCTTTGGAGAGTAGAAAAACACCTAACACAGAGAAACTTATTTATTCCTTGCAGTTACCTCATGAGGCAGCTACTATTGACATACCCATCTTACAGGAGGAAAAAAAAAATGAATTTTTGAGATGCTTAAGTATGTAATTTATTGAGGTATTTTTAAGAGCCTGGAATGTGTAATTTGCTTTATATAATTGTTCCATTTGTGCTTAGTTGCTCAGCCGTGTCCAGCTCTTTGCAAACACATGAACTGTAGCCTGCCAGGCTCCTTTGTCCATGGAGATTCTCCAGGCAAGAATCTTCCCAACACAGGAATCAAACCAGGGTCTCCTGCATTGCAAGCGGATTCTTTACCAGCTGAGTTATGAGGGAAGCCCCTTGTGACTCATTTAATCTTCACAAAAATCTTATCTGATAAGTAGTATCACAATTTTTTTCCATTTTACAGCAAACAAAAACTTAGAGAAGTTAAGCAATTTGCCCTGGGTCAGATAGCTGAGTTAGGTGTAAATTCCTGGATTCTGATGCTTTTCCTGGTCTCTGCTAAACAAACCCTGACTCAGAGGCCCATTACAGCTGGAGTCAGCATTTAAGCTCAGACTTCATGAATATACTGCCTCCTGGGTATCTAGGTACACATTAAAGGCTTGCAGTATAATAACAATTGAACATGGTTAAAATCTTTTTCCCCTATCAAATGTTCTATAAAAATCTTATACTCAATATAAATAAAACAAAATTTAAAAATTGGTCTTGTATAAAATCTCTAAGTGAAGAGAAACCATAAATTCTGCCTTTTGAGACTTGCATTTGTTTTGTTATTTATCTGTGGTCAGTACTTCAAACTTTCTGTCAAACATTAACATCTAAGTAGTTGCTGGTAGACTTTAAATGTATTTTTTATGTGAAAGCAGGAATTACCCAAACTGGGCTTATTTTGTAAAGAGGACTAAGAGGAATTCAAATTCCCTACAAATGAGATGATCTCAAGATCCATATGTAAATTACAAATGTCCTTCTTCTAGCAGACAGGAACACCTAAAATTGTGATGCACAAACTTTTTGGAATTGTGAAGTTCTATAGTGCAATTTTTTAGATTTCCAAATATCTGCATCTTCTTCTAAAGCAAAATGGAGAATGGAATCAGTTCTAATGAGATGGATGAAACTGGAACCTATTATACAGAGTGAAGTAAGCCAGAAACAAAAACATCAATACAGTATACTAACGCATATATATGGAATTTAGAAAGATGATAACAATAACCCTGTGTACGAGACAGCAAAAGAGACACTGATGTATAGATCAGTCTTATGGACTCTGTGGGAGAGGGAGAGGGTGGGGAGATTTGGGAGAATGGCATTGAAACATGTATAATATCATGTATGAAACGAGTCGCCAGTCCAGGTTCGATGCATGATACTGGATGCTTGGGGCTGGT
The DNA here is from genome assembly GCF_000754665.1 of Bison bison bison. Taxonomy (NCBI): domain Eukaryota; kingdom Metazoa; phylum Chordata; class Mammalia; order Artiodactyla; family Bovidae; genus Bison; species Bison bison. Next base: position 649,546 of record NW_011494834.1, read on the forward strand.
GCACTGGGACGACCCAGAGGGAGGGTATGGGGAGGGAGGAGGGAGGAGGGTTCAGGATGGGGAACACAGGTATACCTGTGGTGGATTCATTTCGATGTTTGGCAAAACTAATACAGTATTGTAAAGTTTAAAAATAAAATTAAATTAAAAAAAAATAAAGCAAAATGGAAACATCTGCAAGTTTTCTAAATTTAGAATGAATTTCATGTTAAGATCTTTTAAAAAATTTAGTAATTCTAACTGAGATGTGCCATGTTGCAAAACAAAAATTTCAATAGCAAACAAGTCATGGGAAATTTGATTCTGGAAGCAAAGTGCCAAAAATTTGTGGAAGCAAAATGCCTCAAGCAAAGGCTATTCCATCAGCATTTAGTAAAATAGAAGAGATGGTATATATTTATAAAAGCTATAATTTAACTCAAATATACAAATATTTTTAAGAATCAATTTTATGCTCAGAACTATATAGGATCCTATCTTTGATACAATGATGAATAATAAATGGCTTCTCTCATCTTGGGGCCTTCCCTGATCGCTCAGTTGGTAAAGAATCCACTTGCAATGCAAGAGACCCCGGTTCGATTCCTGGGTCAGGAAGATCCACTGGAGAAGGGATAGGCTACCCACTCCAGTATTCTTGAGCTTCCCTTGTGGCTCAGCTGGTAAAGAATCTGCCTGCAATGCGGGAGACCTGGGCTCGATCCATGGGTTGGGAAGATCCCCTGGGGAAAGGAAAGGCTACCCACTCCAGTTTTCTGGCCTGGAGAATTCCATGTATTGAATAGTCCATGGGGTCGCAAAGAGTCAGACACGACTGAGTGATTTTCACTTTCACTTTCTCATCTTGGACTTTACATCCTAGTGGAGGAAACAAAATACACATTATATACTAGAAAAGGTAAAGTAGACATGATGTGGGAATTTTAAGATTGAAAGTGATACATTCCAGGGAGGAAAATCTGGAATAGATTCTGGGAGAATATATTAGAGATGTGTTTCCTACTCACTAAACAGGTATGAAACCTTGGTACACACCAGTCAGGATGCCAGTCCAGTGTTGTATTAATTCTTATCAGCCTTAATCTTAACTTTGCCATTCTGAAGCATTTGATACTTGTAGCCTCTCTCTTCAGAGAAGGCAATGGCAACACACTCCAGTACTCTTGCCTGGAAAATCCCATGGGCAGAGGAGCCTGGTAGGTTGCAGTCCATGGGATCGGGAAGAGTCAGACACGACTGAGGGCTTCACTTTCACTTTTCACTTTCATGCATTGGAGAAGGAAATGGCAACCCATTCCAGTGTTCTTGCCTGGAGAATCCCGGGGACAGGGGAGCCTGGTAGGCTGCCGTCTATGGGGTCGCACAGAGTCGGACACGACTGAAGCGACTTAGCAGCAGCAGCAGCAGCAGCTTCTCTGTTCTTCCCTTCATTGGCCTTCTGGTTTTCCTTCCCTCTCTATTTCTCTATTCTCAATTCCCTCCTTTTCTTACCGATATAATGCTTCCTACCATGGTTCCTATGAGCTTCTCTCTTATGGGGCCATGCACGCCCTCTAGTGACAGCATTCTTCACACTTCCACCATATGCTTAGGTCTTTCAATTTAGTAACATATCTGCCGTTCTAACTGTTGCTTGAATGCTAAATCTGTACAACTATGCATTGACTGTATATGACCATGTGGTTATTGCATTGACACCTGACCTCAATATGTTCAAAACCATATTTGATTTCTCTCAAACATGCTTCTCCTTCCCTGCCCCATGAGTGGCCCTGCATTTCTTTGAGATATTGGCATATCCTAACCTTAACTGAACTGAACCTTATCTCACTCCTTCCTCCTTTCAGAGAGTTAGCAAGACCTATGGATTCTACATCATCAGTATATTTCTTGGGTCTGTCCTGGTTATACTCTCACTAACAGCTTCAGTTCAGGACTCATTACCCAGGCAGTAGGTCTCTTTTTGTATCCAACTCATCCTCATCCATCTTCTTGCTACAGAGTAAGCAGATCTTAAGAGGAAGACTTCTCAACTTAAAATCCAACTGTCTTTACCCAATATTTATCCTGAATGCTGTGTGAAATAATAGAAGAATTTCTAACTTTGGGTGTCTTTGCTCCTGCCCCTCTCTCTGGGCTCAATACTCAAGCCTCCTTCTTCATGCCTTGCCTTTTTATCTTCTCCCCCAGCCTCCAATCTGGACACACCAGATTATTTTCAGGGACCGAGAAGCACCGTGTTGTGTAATGCCATTGTGCCTACCAGCACAGTTTTTCCTAGAATTGTATTCTGTCCTCTCATGTAGTTATTCAGTCTTAAAAATTCAGCTCAATTATAATCTATTCCTTCACTGCCCACAATTTCATTGATATGACCTTTCTCTGCATCCATAGAACAAATGCATACCTTTATCGATTTTTTAAAAAATTTTGGCTGCACTCGTGTGGCATGAGGGATCTTAGTTTCCTGACTAATGATTGAAACCACAGCACCTACAGTGGAAGCATGGAGTCTTAACCACTGGACCAAGGGACCAAAACTGGACTTGATGTGTGTGCATCCCCTTCTCAAAGACCAACGTTTCTTTGACCTTTCTGGAGAGTCACACTTCTATCTTTGAAATTCTAATAAATACTTAGGAATATTTTCTAGAAAAATGTAGAGACGCATAAAATTTTCTCACAGTTTCCACTGACATACAAATACCTATCCAAGTATTTAAGAATGAATCTCCAGGGATTCTAGACCAAGTGTCCCTTCGTAGATGGTACTACTTAAGGATAAAAGCTATATTTTTCCTTTAATTGATTTAATTTTTGCAGTATTTAACACAATGCCTAGCATAAATATCTCATCATTAATTTTTTTAAATTTAATTTTATTTTTAAACTTTACAATATTGTATTAGTTTTGCCAAATATCGAAATGAATCTGCCACAGGTATACCTGTGTTCCCCATCCTGAACCCTCCTCCCTCCTCCCTCCCCATACCCTCCCTCTGGGTCGTCTCAGTGCACCAGCCCCAAGCATCCAGTATCATGCATCGAACCTGGACTGGCGACTCGTTTCATACATGATATTATACATGTTTCAATGCCATTCTCCCAAATCTCCCCACCCTCTCCCTCTCCCACAAGTCCATAAGACTGATCTATATATCAGTGTCCCTTTTGCTGTCTCGTACACAGGGTTATTATTACCATCTTTCTAAATTCCATATATATGCGTTAGTATACTGTATTGGTGTTTGTCTTTCTGGCTTACTTCACTCTGTATAATAGGTTCAAGTTTCATCCATCTAATTAGAACTGATTCAAATGTATTCTTTTTAACGGCTGAGTAATACTCCATTGTGTATATGTACAACAGCTTTCTTATCCATTCATCTGCTGATGGGCATCTAGGTTGCTTCCATGTCCTGGCTATTATAAACAGTGCTGTGATGAACATTGGGGTACAGGTGTCTCTTTCCCTTCTGGTTTCCTCAGTGTGTATGCCCAGCAGTGGGATTGCTGGATCATAAGGCAGTTCTATTTCCAGTTTTTTAAGGAATCTCCAGACTGTTCTCCATAGTGGCTGTACTAAGTTTGCTCTCATCATTAATTTAAAAACTGTTTATTAAGTGAGTGAAGGGTAAGTCTGACATTTGGATATGGCAAAGGGTTTAAGGAAAGAAAGTGGTCTTTCTAGACAGATGAAACAGCTTGATGGATTATGGTTTTAACTTCATGGGCAATATGTAGTAAACTATCTTTCCAAGTGGTTATAACTGCAGAGATAAGATTTAGGGCTCAGTTAACTTTTCCTCATAAAGTTGAAAATATATACTGGTGATCTCATAAGCCTAACCATTCATCTGAAAACTGCTAAATGGATAGAGTCTAAGAATATCTTATTTTTGGCTGCTTACATACAACCTGCCTGATTTCAGTGCGTATAACTGAGAACTACCACCCAAAAAAAGGTGTCCTTTTCATTATAGGGGACTGGAATGCAAAAGGAGGAAGTCAAGAAACACCTGGAGTAACGGGCAAATTTGGCCTTGGAATATGGAATGAAGCAGGGCAAAGACTAACAGAGTTTTGTCAAGGGAACACACTGCTCATAGCAAACACCCTCTTCCAACAACACAAGAGAAGACTCTACACGTGGACATCACCGGATGGTCAACACCGAAATCAGATTGATTATATTCTTTGCAGCCAAAGATGGAGAAGCTCTATAGAGTCAGCAAAAACAAGACCAGAAGCTGACTGTGGCTCAGACCATGAACACCTTATTGCCAAATTCATAATGAAATTGAAGAAAGAAGGGAAAACCACTAGACCATTTAGGTATGACCTAAATCAAATCCCTTATGATTATACAGTGGAAGTGAGAAATAGATTTAAGGGACTAGATCTGATAGATAGAGTGCCTGATGAACTATGGATGGAGGTTCATGACATTGTACAGAAGACAGGGATCAAGACCATCCCCATGGAAAAGAAATGCAAAAAAGCAAAATGGCTGTCTGAGGAGGCCTTACAAATAGCTGTGAGGAGAAGAGAAGCGAAAAGCAAAGGAGAAAAGGAAAGATATAAGCATCTGAATGCAGAGTTCCAAAGAATAGCAAGGAGAGATAAGAAAGCCTTCCTCAGCTACCAATGCAAAGAAATAGAGGAAAACAACAGAATGGGAAAGACTAGAGATCTCTTCAAGAAAATTAGAGATACCAACGAAACATTTCATGCAAAGATGGGCTCGATAAAGGACAGAAATGGTATGGGCTTAACAGAAGCAGAAGATATTAAGAAGAGGTGGCAGGAATACACAGAAGAACTGTACAACAAAGATCTTTATGACCAAGATAATCACGATGGTGTGATCACTCACCTAGAGCCAGACATCCTGGAATGTGAAGTCAAGTGGGCCTTAGAAAGCATCACTATGAACAAAGCTAGTGGAGGTGATAGAATTCCAGTTGAGCTATTCCAGATCCTGAAAGATGATGCTGTGAAAGTGCTGCACTCAATATGCCAGCAAATTTGGAA
>NW_011494834.1:654679-662826 GCF_000754665.1 Bison bison bison
AAAGCAAGAGAGTTCCAGAAAAACATCTATTTCTGCTTTTTTGACTATGCCAAAGCCTTTGACTATGTGGATCACAATAAACTGTGGAAAATTCTTCAAGAGATGGGAATACCAGGCCACCTGACCTGCCTCTTGAGAAACCTATATGCAGGTCAGGAAGCAACAGTTAGAACTGGACATGGAACAACAGACTGGTTCCAAATAGGAAAAGGAGTATGTCAAGGCTGTATATTGTCACCCTGATTATTTAACTTCTATGCAGAGTACATCATAAGAAATGCTAGACTGGAAGAAACACAAGCTGGAATCAAGATTGCCGGGAGAAATATCAATAACCTCAGATATGCAGATGACACCACCCTTATGGCAGAAAGTGAAGAGGAACTCAAAAGCCTCTTGATGAAAGTGAAAAAAGAAAGTGAAAAGGTTGGCTTAAAGCTCAACATTCAGAAAATGAAGATCATGGCATCTGGCCCCACCACTTCATGGGAAATAGATGGGGAAACAGTGGAAACAGTGTCAGACTTTATTTTTCTGGGCTCCAAAATCACTGCAGATGGTGACTGCAGCCATGAAATTAAAAAATGCTTACTCCTTGGCAGGAAAGTTATGACCCAACCTAGATAGCATATTCAAAAGCAGAGACATTACTTTGCCAACAAAGGTTCGTCTAGTCAAGGCTATGGTTTTTCCTGTGGTCATGTATGGATGTGAGAGTTGGACTGTGAAGAAGGCTGAGCGCCGAAGAATTGATGCTTTTGAACTGTGGTGTTGGAGAAGACTCTTGAGAGTCCCTTGGACTGCAAGGAGATCCAACCAGTCCATTCTGAAGAAGATCAGCCCTGGGATTTCTTTGGAAGGAATGATGCTAAAGCTGAAACTCCAGTACTTTGGCCACATCATGCGAAGAGTTGACTAAATGGAAAAGACTCTGATGCTGGGAGGGATTGGGGGGGCAGGAGGAGAAGGGCACGACAGAGGATGAGATGGCTGGATGGCATCACTGACTCAATGGATGTGAGTCTGAGTGAACTCTGGGAGTTGGTGATGGACAGGGAAGCCTGGCGTGCTGCAATTCATGAGATCTCAAAGAGTCGGACACGACTGAGCAACTGAACTGAACTGTACTGAACTGAGAGATAAGTAAGCTTATCAATGCAATTAAATTAAATAATGGATTAAGGATATGATCACAGTTTAAACATCATGAATAGTGTGCTGCATCATCCTAAATCTGGTACAAGGAGTGTGTGAGTCTCCATGCTGTTTGTCAGTCATCCATAGTTGTCTGGTTGCTTTGAAAACTCATTCTTCACCAAGAGATGAGGAAAAGATTAGATTACAGTAATTGCTACCTATGTGTGTATGTGTCAAAAGAATTCAGTTTGAGTGATTCATCCACACTAGTGATTCTCCTGCCTCTAATCCTTAGAATGTTGTTCTAAAGCTCTCTGCTCAAGAACAGTAAACAGTCAGAATGATTTATTCCTGATCTTGAATACACATCAGTACCTCCTTTCCTTTAATACAAAAATCTGCTTAATAACATACACTTTAAGCACACCGTTTTGATAGTAGTTGACAACATAGACTTTGGAATCAGATAAACTGGGATTCAAACCCCTGTTCTGCTCATTTTAGTTGTGGTATTTTGGACAAGGCATTTTATAGATAAGGAAATTGGGATTTTGAGAAGTTAAATAAATAGAGTTTAATTTTACAAAATGGTACCTTCTAAATTATTACTATTTTAGTAAGCACATTTTGCACATTAAATCAGAAAGTAAATTATGTATAGAGTTGGATTTGACATTGCAGGAAGAATTTATTTTTCATAGCATCTAATCACAAAGTCATGAGTCCAGTAGCATGGTGACCCAGATTTTAGAATTCCCAGTAATCACACAAAATGATATAGATTTCAAATGCACAGTCTAGTGATCACTCATTTAAGACCCTTAATAAATATTTACTGAATGAACAGTAGAGTTTAAAAGGAACAGATGATATTTTAGTCATACATTGAATGTAGATAGCCTTTCCAAAGGTATTTTCACATGATTATTTCACAAATATGAAAGATGTGGTACAAAAAAAAAAAAATTCCCTGTTGTCCCATAAGCTGTTAGATATTTGAACAAAATGTGAATTATGGGATATAGAAATTGCCTTGAAAAGAAATTGAAACTGTTGTGTAGCAACTGCCACTTGCTAAATTTTATGTCAGTTATTTAAAATTTAGAATATTTTAATTTTTTCAAATATTGCATAAGACAAATATGCAGTTATTGATAATAATGAGTGGGGAGAGGGATTTTGTTAATGTTAAAGCAAACATTTGCTAATTCCAATCAGGTGACTAAAGAAGACAGAAAAGCCTGGTATGTTTACATTTTTAACTGGCTTTGAGCACAACACACGCTATTTATAAATGGCATTCTCAATTTTATAAAAGCTTCTCCCCAATTCCAAAGACCCTTGTAAATTCTGTACGAATTCTGGAGCAATTTAATTTTCTTAGACAATATCTGTCAACATGTCAACCTCTGCATTAGCAGAATTATTTCTATTTAACAATCTGTACTGATCCTAGCTAATAGGTGACACTTGCCAACCAGTTTTACAGGGTTGTGTGATAGCATTTGGTTATCAGCAGAATTTTGGAAGTAAGACTTTCAGAAGGATTCTGAAAAGAAGGATAAACGTCTGAGATTTGTTCTTTATCACCTGTCCCAGTCTCTTGTACAGAATGAAAATATGATGACTGGACCTCCAAAAGACATTTTGGACCATGAGGTCATTGTGAAAGCAAAGGACCAGTAAAGCAAATTGACAGAAGGAACATGGGAACCTGACAATCACTGAGATACTCTATCAGCCTTGAGCTGCCTATCTTGTTGCTTTCTCTACATAAAAGAAAAATAACTTATATCTCACTTGAAAGTGAAAGTGTAAGTCACTCAGTTGTCTTTGACTCTTTGCAACTCCATGGACTGTAGCCCATCAGTCCATGGGATTCTTCAGGCAAGAATACTGGAGTGGGTAGCCATTCCCTTCTCCAGGGGATCTTCCCCACCCAGGGGTTGAACCAGGGTCTCCCATGTTGCAGGAAGATTCTTTACCATCTGAGCCACCAGGGAACTTACTTGAACAACTATTATTTTAAAGTGAAAGAAAGTGAAAGTGAAATAACCCAGTCTTGTCAGACTTTTTGCAACCCCATGATTCCCTGGTGGCTCTGATGGTAGAGTTTGCCTGCAATGTGGGCAAATTGATGAAAATTCAATCCCTGGGTTGGGAAGATCCCCTGGAGAAGGAAATGACAACCCACTCCAGTATTCTTGCCTGGGAAATCCCATGGATGGAGGAGCCTTGGAGACTACAGTCCCTGTGGTTGCTGGTGCTCCACTATATGCAACTGAATTTAATCCCATTTGAACAACCTGAGGGTGTTAATAGGATAGATACTGGGCACTTCTGAAACCTCCGTGCTCCTGCTGCTTGCTACTGCACACTGCTTCTCTCACTGGAATCCTCCAGTTGCAATGCTATATGACAGTTTCTACTCCAGTTTATAAAATACTGGAGACTTATTTTCACTGACCTCCAAGAGAGGTTTAGTTAAGCAGCAGTTCTCTCCCAGCAAACTCCTTATATAAACTGACACCTGTTGGACCACCCTACCAGTTGCCAGAAACATCTGAATCCTGACCAGTGACAGAAGTTTAGGATTAATATGTGATTTCTGATTCACAAGCATTATTACATAAGCTTATTCTTCCTACTTTGAAACATATATACTACAAACACATTACAAGTGTTAAGTGAAAGATTTAAGGATAGGGCATGCCATTTGCTTTCATCTCAGTTCCTTCTTTCTTTTTGCCAAGTGAAGTGAAAGTCACTCAGTTGTGTTTGACTCTTTGTGACCCCATGGACTATACAATCCATGGGATTCTTCAGTCCAGAATACTAGAATGGATAGCCTTTCCCTTCTCCAGGGGATCTTCCCAACCCAGGGATCGAACCCAGGTCTCCTGCATTGCAGGAGGATTCTTTACCAGCTGAGCCACGAGGGAAGCCCAAGACATGGCTTTTTCCAAACCATGTGCTTCCCTGGCTTCGGATCAGTAATCAAGTAATACAGCATTTAGTTCATCATAGTGTAAACACACAACATTTGTGGGAGGAGATAAACATCAGATTGGTAGTGAACCTATTCCTGCCCAAAAGTAAATGACACCAGGCTGGCTAGCTCCTCTGAGCAATGTGCTAAGTCGCTTCAGTCATGTCTGACTCTTTGCAACCTTATGAACTATAGCCTGCCAGGGTCCTCAGTCCTTGGGATTTTTCAGACAAGAATACCGGAGTGGGTTGTCATTTTCTCCTCTAGTGGATCTTTCTGACCCAAGGACTGAACCCGTGTTTCTTACATCTCCTGCATTGGCAGGCAGGTTCCGTACCACCAGCGCCACCTGAGAAGCTCCTCTGAGCAAAGGACACAGGGAAAAGACAAGATGTTATGGAGCTTTGGTGAAAAGACAGCAAAAAGTCTCTACTCTTTGCAACATCATGCTGACAACTCTCTAGAGTCAATATACTGTCTTCTTTAGGATAATTCATCATGACCTTGTGGTTGAACCCCTTACTGCTCACAAAGGACACATCAATCAGGACAGATTTTAGGCTTATCCCCTTGGCTCATCTACTAGACAAACCAGGGAAACTCTTACACCACGTAGATTAGCTCAGCAGTCTACATGACTTTAAATTTATTTCTTATGTATACCGAATACTGGCACAAATCAATCCCCCCCCCCCATCTTTTATGGAATTAGGAATTTACAGTTTACATTTCAGTTTGTCAGAGGAAGGAGCTAGTTACACAAGTCCAAAGGTTTCTCCTCTACCTTTCCATAACATTTTAATAGATCTAAGTGACTTGTCCATGGTCCAAAAGCTAGTAACTAATGAAATATAGATCAAATTCAGATCTCTCTGATTCCATGGTGGTGAATTTTCATATATGAGTCTAACAGATGGATTTGATTGCTTCATTCCATCTCATAGTGCTGGGAAGGGCTTCCCTCTAAAGATTAAAATGAACATCTCATCTAGCTCCCAGAAAAAAAGATGAATCAGCAACCTGTTAAGTATCACTTTGATCCCTCTCGTCCTCTCCTGTCCTGTCCTTTGGTCCAGCTGTAGTTACAGTGACCAGCTCTTAACAGGTTCTAAGGCAACCTCCAGCCACCATGCCTCATGCTGGTGCAGGTGCAACGTACCTCTCATTTCCTCCATGGAGTGCAGTGCAGTAGGATCACACACATAATAACAGAAAAACAAGGGGCTCTATGCCATGTAGAACAGAACTTTAACCAAAGGCAAATATTTGAGATAGTTCTTTGTCCTTCATTCCCACCAATGTACTACTCTGAAATCAGTTTACATAGCTTCCTAACAACTGCCTTTTGGGATCAACATTCTCATCTCATTCCACTTTTCCTGCTTCACTGCCTATAGTCTAAGGGGAGGCACATGACTGATGAGATTAAAATATTTCTAAACATGCCATTAAGAATTCACTATTATAAGCGTTGTTTAGTTGCTAAGTTGTGTCTCTTTTGTGACCTCATGGGCTATAGTCCACCAGGCTCCTCTTGCTATGGGTTTTCCAGGCAAGAATATTGGAGTGGGTTGCTATTTCCTTCTCCAGTGGATCTTTCCAACCCAGGGATTGAACCTGTGTCTCCTGCACTGGCAGGAGGATTCTTTTTCACTGAACCACCAAGGAAGCCCTATAGTAAAGTATATTAGCATAAATTATGCTGTGGCATGTCATAAAATATATGCTGTAGCGTGTCATAAAGTACATTAAATTTGAGAACACATGTTATTTTAATGATGAAGTGATGGTAAGCATGTGTCCCCCATAAAAAAGAGTGAAAATCCAGATTATTATTGCCAGAAGTGTCCTTATAAATGGTTTTGTTCAACCTTGCATCTTAGAAATAAAGAAACTATGGCCAGAAAAGTTAGGTGACTTCTTTCAAGTCACACAGCCAGTTGATATCAAAGCTTAGTTGGCATTCAGGCTTTGCCCAAGTCTCAGCATTGTGCTTCAAACATTACATCACAATGCTTATCCTGACCGGTGACATAAGCATGCTGTCCACTTGGCAGTTTTGACACACAGAACAAAGAGTGAATCATCAGACCACCACAACTTGATGAAAACTATCCACTAAGGGCTCCAACCTATCATTCTCCATTCTCCTGAAACCTTTCTGGTTGTTACACAGCTGCTTTCATTTTAGAAAGAGATAGCCATGCTTATTGTGCATGAATATTCAATCTACTTAATAGCTATATAGCAAAATGTAAAATATTCTAATCAGTTGCCAAGAATGTTATATCTCTAAGTAAAAGAACAAATAAAATTCTGTTTCCTGAGTTGGAGAGTCACTGGACAGGACTTCAGAGAATGAGCATGTAACTACAGTAACGTTTGAGTTGTCTGCACAAAACAGAAGCCAGACTCCAATCCACAAGGCTTGACTTTCTGCTACTCTTTATTTTCCATCAGTGAATGAAAAGTTTGCTCCAAGATACATGTTAGTTTATTTTAACAAACATCTTTTGAGGATCCACTATATTCAAGAAACTGAGCTTGTGAAAAATCTCAGAATCTGCTCAATTTTTCTCTTTCACAAAAATCTTTCACAGATATTGTAGATCTCTCTCCTTGAGTGACAACAGCATTTAAATCATGTATAATAATGGAAAAATCAGTGTGGCATTATCGGTAATACTTTTTTATTCCTTCAAGTAAAGACTTTAAATGCTACAAAGGCAGGAACTGTATTAACTCAGTTCAGTCGCTCAGTCTTGTCTGACTATTTGCAACCCCTGGACTACAGCACACCTGCCATCCCTGTCCATCACCAACTCCCAGAGTTTACTCAAATTCATGTCCATTGAGTCAGTGCTGTCATCCAACCATCTCATCTGCAGTTGTCCCCTTCTCCTCCCACCTTCGATTTTTCCCAGCATCAGGGTCTTTTCTAATGAGTAAGTTCTTCGCATCAGGTGGCCAAAGTATTGGAGTTTCAGCTTCAGCATCAGTCCTTTCAATGAATATTCAAGACTGATTTCCTTTTGGATTGACTGGTTGGATCTCCTTATAGTCCAAGGGGCTCTCAAGAGTCTTCTTCAACACCACAGTACAAAAGCATCAATTCTTTGGCACTCAGCTTTCTTTATAGTCCAACTCTCACATCCATACATGACCATTGGAAAAACCATAGCCTTGACTAGACGGTCCATGTCTCTGCTTTTGAATATGCTATCTAGGTTGGTCATAACTTTTCTTCCAAGGAGCAAGCGTCTTTTCATTTCATGGCTCTAGTCACAATCTGCAGTGATTTTGGAGCCAAAAAAAATTAAGTCTGTCACTGTTTCCACTGTTTCCCCATCTATTTGCCATGAAGTGATGGAACCAAATGCAATGATCTTAGTTGTCTGAATGTTGAGTTTTAAGCCAACTTTTTCACTCTCTTCTTTCACTTTCATCAAGAGGCTCTTTTGATTCTTCACTCTCTGCCAAAAGGGTGGTATCATCTGCATATCTGAGGTTATTGATATTTCTCCCAGCAATTGATATTTCTCCCAGCAATCTTGATTCCAGGTTGTGCTTCATTCAGCCCAGTGTTTCTCATGAGGTACTCTGCATATAAGTTAAATAAACAGGGTGACAATATACAGCCTTGACATACTCCTTTCCCAATTTGGAACCAATCTGTTGTTCCATGTCCAATTCTGACTGTTGCTTCCTGATCTGCATACAGATTTCTCAAGAGGGGGGTCTTGTGGTCTGGTATTCCCTTCTCTTTAAGAATTTCCCAAAGTTTTTTGTGGTCCACACAGTCAAAGGCTTTGGTGTAGTCAATAAAGCAGAAGTAGATGTTTTTCTGGACCTCTCTTACTTTTTCAATGATCCAATGGATGTTGACAATTTGATCTCTGGTTCCTCTGCCTTTTGTAAATCCAGCTTGTACATCTGGAAGTTCACAGTTCACATACTGTTGAAGCCTGACTTGGAGAATTTTGAGCATTACTTTGCTAGCGTGTGAGATAAGTGCAATTAT